>NC_056728.1:1698992377-1699087377 GCF_019279795.1 Protopterus annectens | reverse complement strand
TGTCCCATCTTAGGTGTCATGAATTCCAGAAAGTCAACCATTCTTCGCCCTCCAATATGCCACTGAATTACAGATTTTACAACTTTATACCTTCTTTTAATGCAGTTATCTTCTGATGAGTGTACAAAAGCTGACTACTCAACTCCAACAACTTATTTCTCTTGTCTATTACTCTTTGCTGCAGTGGTAATATTGAGTCATACAATAGGCATCAATTGGCTATATTGCTTGGGGAGGCAAAATTTTCCATGAACCTCAAAATTAGGGATGCTGATATAAACCAACAGCGCTGGAGAAGCTGGTGGATTTTCTTGCAGATGTGACTGCTTTGCTGGAGTAAGCCATTTATAGCTGGCATTTAGGAGCTGCTAGGCCCCCAGAAGCCATAGGGGTTTCTTTGCTCTATGGTACACATGTCTGTTATCGCTAGATGTCTCATATGACTTTCATCTGCAAACTGTCTCTGTACACAACAGTGTACTAACTGTGTATACCTCAAGTCTCTAGTTGTGATAATTTAGAAAAATAATGATCACAGTAATTTATTTCAGCTTATTTATAGACTCATACATATTCCAATGCAAGTGAGTCATAGGAATATTTATAGCTTGTCAGTACCCTTCTTCAGTCCACAACTCCCTTCTGAAGTAGAGCCATACCAGTCAGTCTAGGAGTAAAATTGTGGCTATTCATCTAGTAATGTAGGTTATGTTTATATGACAATAATGAGTTGCATTGCTTAATATGCAATGAAAGTTCATTTAAGAGGTTTGGGAGGCACTAGTTTATAAACCTGCACTTTTACCTGTCTGTTTTATTTATCTCTTGGTGAAGATTTAGGTATCTGATTATAGTATTACTACAGATAGGGGACTTGTTGAGTTATAGGATGCCCAGGACAATCAGCTCTCTAATGGTGCAGTATGCAAGACAAAGATCTCACTAAAGACTATAATACACTGAAGAAAGGGATAGAAACTCCAGTTTCACTTGGTAGCTCAAGAAGTTTAGGCCTGTGATCTTTCTGGTTAAGATCTTTTGAGGTCTTTCTACGTGGGCATTGTACTTAATAATTTTCCTGATCAATGTGGATTTTAGGTGAATGATTACCTCTTTAGACCTTGATTCCTTTGGCAATTAGCTGGGATAAATAAAAGTATTTTCCTGACAACCATTGTCACATGATGGTCAAAAGAAAGGGAGCTACAAACTCAAGTACCTACATCCATAAATTCCATCCATAAACCCTTTTTCCCATTTTTGCACAATGGATTAGGGTATCACTTTAACAGTAGCAATCATTTAACGCCAAGGTTTACACTGCTGGGTGGCTAGCCCTACTGCAGTTTTTCTTCCTCACCATACACTCACAAGCACACTCACACCTATGACCAGTTTAGAATGTCCAATCCACCTACTGCACATCTTTGGAATGTGGTTGGAAACTTGATCACCTGGAGAAAACCCATGCAAATAGAGGGAGGGCATACAGACTCAGCACAGAAGGCACACCAGCTGAGAATCAAACCAGGGAACCTCGTGCTTTGAGGTGACAACACTATCTGCTTCACCACTGTGTCACGCCAAGCTCAACTACTTACATCCCTGACCATATTTTTGTTTTTTAGTGGTGTGTTTTCTATATAGTATAATGAGGGGAAGGATGAAAGAACAATCAGACCATCAAACTCAAAAAAATACTTTATCATGACTTTTAAAATACAGCTAAGTACTTTCATCATTTAGACATCCTCAGAGCCATTAATCATAATGAGGGGAAGACTTGTCTACAGAACGTGATGATAGTATAGTGACACCCACCACTGCTACCAATATGTGTGGGGCACCAGTATGTGTTGTCCTCATGCTGGGTCAGTAATCAAGGAGCCTGAATCCTTACCACTGACACTGGAGAGGGATGTGCACTTGGAATACAAATGGATACACTCAATGTTTCCAGATGCAGACCTCTCTGCATCAATTACAATTTCCCTTAAGAGCACACAGGGAATACCCTCAGCCCGGGGTCTCAGTATCTCTATGTCTGTCTCCCTCCAGATCCCCAATCAGACTCCCCACTGGTACAGCTGTAGGGTTAGGTCCTCAGATGAGTGTCCAAGCCAAGTCCTCCACCACCATCTCTGTAAACCCAGTGATTTGTGTCCCTGCCCAAGTAGCTAACACACACACACACACACACACACACACACACACACACACACACACACACACACACACACACACACACACACACACACACACACACACACACACTTTAATATTTAATTTTCACACAAACACACCTGGAAAAGGCTGGCACAAATTTACCTGCTGTGCCCCTTCTGCCCAGAGTATAAGGCAGTTATCACTACCACCAGACACTTCACAATCAGCTTATCTAAGGCCCTTGACAAAGGGTGTGCAATTATGCTGTGCAATATTAATACTAATACAAATGGTAGTAGTTCACGAAGATGGCTAGTCCTTCTAGAGTGGCCCAAAAGTATCACCAAATAACTATAAGAACTCAAAGGTTAGATACTAAGGACCAGCCACACTAAAAGTTTTAAATATATTTAATAATAAATAATAAAATAATATCAAAATATTGAATATATATTCACAGTAAACCACAGAGTTCAAATCACAGAAAATACTGAAAACAATGTTGATGGACAGACTCATACAAATAAAGAAAAACAACTTCTAAACTAAGATTCACAATATTCCTGACTGAATCTAGGAGAATTTACTGTTCCCTAATAACTTACTTGGCCAAGGCAAGATGAAATAGTTAGGCTCCCAAACAGAATACTCCAACCTCTGAGATTGCTCCCTGTAAAATGTAATATCCTAAATGAATTGCAGAATGACCTCATCTGGTCACCTGGCGCTAGGTTCTCCTTTTGAAGTTTGAGATAGGACTTTAGCAGATTGCC
Source organism: Protopterus annectens (assembly GCF_019279795.1). Lineage (NCBI taxonomy): Eukaryota > Metazoa > Chordata > Ceratodontiformes > Protopteridae > Protopterus > Protopterus annectens. The sequence continues at coordinate 1,699,084,438 of NC_056728.1, read as the reverse complement.
ACAATACACATTTAGAGCTTATATGGCAATGCCTAGGAGCCAGAAACATTCACAACACCTTCTCCTTCCTTATAAAAGCTAACAGATAATGGCTGCTCTCAGACCTAGCGCCTCCGGTCCTAATCATCACTGTAGGGTGACATTCAATTATTTAACAGCTCATGCCCCTTATTTTTCTTAAATTAAGTCAGCTGGTAACCACTGCTGTTCCAGAGTCCTCTATTAAAACATATATTTTTAATTCAAATACCATAATCCATGTACATTCTCTTCATTTCAGCAGAGTGTACTGTTGATACATTTTAACACAATTAACACAAGCAAAGTTCACAAATGCATTTTCAGTGCAGGCATTTGTACAGATCAGTTTCAATATCTGATAGGTCTGTAATTACCCAGGTCCGTTGTAAGACCACCCTTATGGCTGGGCATCACCATCGTAGTGCAATACTCATTAGGGCCAAAAAACTGTAGTTAAACTTAGGTTAAACAGTTTAAAGGAGTGTGTCTGCAAGGGTATGTTTAACACTATTAATTAAACAACTAGTTATTTTGTAAAGTTTGTGGAGAAAGTATCTTTGACCTTGATCAGCACTTTCAGTAAATTATCTTTAGAGATAATTGGGGACTAAGTGATTCAGATTTTTCATGGATTTGAATAGAAGTCTTGGGGTGAAGTTGACATTAAATTTATTTGCAAGGATATTAGCTGTATCTAGTGGATCAGAATAGGAGGCATCATTTTAAATATGTTCAATGCAATGCAGAGTATGGATGTATTTTTTAGCATAACTAAAGAAGGCTTTATAATTATTTTGCTTCAAGAGTCCAGCCTAAGTTTATGGGCTGCTTTAGTGAACCTGATGATATTCTTCATTTTTTCAATGCTTTTGCTATTATCCTTGAGAGGAGGGGGTTTAGATCTACATAATAATTTAAGGGGTCTGTGACATCCCTTCTCTGGGCTAGTAATCAAGGAGCCTGAATCCTCACCACTAACAATGGAGAGGAATGTTTACCTGGAACAAGAATAGATACACATGGTATTTCTAGATGTAGCTCTCTGCATCAAGCACACTTTACCTTTAGAGCATACAGGAAACACACTCAGTCAGGGGTATGGGTCTCTCTCTCTCTCTCTCTCTCTCTCTCTCTCTCTCTCTAGGTCTCCAGTAAGACTCCCCACTGGCACAGATATAGACTTGAGTCCTCAGCCGAGTGTCCAAGCCAAGTCTCCTCTACCAGTCTCTCTGTGAAACCAGTGCAGAACAATGTTCTGATGAAGTCTTAGAGTTTAGATGAAAGCGCTTGACTGACTGGATTTTTGAATAAACTGTCATCTTGTTACTGCCTGTTCTGGTAATTTTTACTTCATTATACTGATTCCACGAGGGGCTGGTTACTGTGTTTCTTCAGACTAAAAGATAGTTACTGCCACAAGACTCTCCAAAGCCAGCTACTCTAAGGCTCTTACAAGGGTACCCAATTATATGGATTAAAATTAGTATTAGTACAAATGGTAATGTTTTGACCAATACACTACTGCTTTCAAAAGTGGCCACAGAGTCACCAAATATATATCGGTACTCTCAAAGGTTAAATATTCTCTAAAGGACCACCCTCAATGAAAAGTTTAAATATATTTAATAATAAATAATAAAAGAACATGACAATACTAAATATCTATTTACAATAAACACAAGAGTTTCAGACACAGGAAATATTAAAATAACACAGATACAGAAAAACAGTACTTAACTAATCTCACTATATTTTCCTGATTGATCTAAAGAATTACTATGCTGTGGTTCACTTACTAGAGCAAGACAATATGAAGTGGGTAAGAGATCCTTCTTTGTCAGGTTACCAAAACAGACTGCCCTGAGACTTCTCTCTTATCTGGTATTAAAACATAATTTTTGACCTAGATTACAGAATGACATCAAATACATCTGGTCATCTGACTTCTGGTTCCCATACCACCCCCTTGGCTAGAAGCTGCCAGGATTTAGCACATATGTGTTAATAATACACACACATAGAGATTTGCTAAGATCTGTGGCAGCTTCTGGAAGTCATAAAACAATTTCAAAATTTTACCCTTCCAGAATAGCAATTAGTTCACTGCTAAAGACAATACAGAAGGCTTCCTATTATTTGTTTTCACAGATAATTTGTCTCTGCCTGCAATCAAAACTGTAAGATACAATCGTTATGGCCTAAATTAAGTAATTTAATTTCTTACTATTTTTCAAAGTTAGCTAGAATGAGATTAACCTCTTCTCTTCCAGTTTCCTCATTAAAATGATTCACTTTACATGCTTGAAATGCTAAAATATCGAATTTTAGAATTTCGAGCCTGTAAAGTCAAATGGTCGGAAACCACGAACCCGTAAGTGTCAAATGGATTATGTTGAACCCGCTGTATGGATAGCGCCTTAGATAAGTGTACTGTTTTTGAGGTTTTGGGGAGGGTTTGTGTGTTTGAGTGTATTGGGGTGTTTGAGGTGTGGGTTAGGGTAGCTGTTGTACAGTGTGAATGTGTTAGTGTTGGCAGTGCTGCTGTTTGTGTGTATGTGATGTGTGTTTGGGGGGGGGGCTATAGAATGCACGATACTGGGTTGTGTGTGTTTTGGAGTGTTGTGTGACCTTGGAGTTAGTATATATTAGTAGGAGGTGTGGGGGTGCAGGGGGGCTTGCTCCCCTGCATATACTAAGGGTAGGTGTGTGTATGCATTTGGTTGTGTGCGTGTTATGTTTATTATAGGGAAGTGTTGGGAGGTATGTACACTGATGTATGTATGTGTTTTGTTGTGTGTGATGTGTGTTTGATGGGAGTTTGTAGATTTGCGGTTTTGTGTTACACGTTTGTGCATGTTTGGTGTTTTGGGGATTCGACTTTATAGTTTTGTGATACTGAATTTCGATAATTCAGTATTTCAATGCTATAAAGTGAATCCGTTAAAACATATACATTTAATCAGTTAAAATACAGTCAGGACCAACTGTTGGAACATTTTTAACACAAGTAGCTTTACAAATGCATTTTTCAACACAAGCATCTGTGCAAATCAGTTTTATGTACAAATGACATATAATTCTTCATGGGACTTGATCTGCCTGTCCCCTTAAGTCTCTAATCTCTCCAGTACTATATATTTTCATCTGTTTTCAGTGATACTGCATATAGGTGCTTAGGGAGTTACTAGATATGCAGTTCAGGAGTCCACTGAACAGGCTATCTCAACATCCCAATTGTCCCAGGCCACTGGTTGGTTAAGTGACTTGTGCAGAGTCATACAGCAGGCAAATATAGGCTAAGTAATTCAAACTTTAGTTGCAGAAATCAGTCTATGAACAGCTCATAACCTTAATCCTCTACACTGACTGTCAGACTATATCCTGGTCACCAGCACCCCTTGCTTATATTAGTGCATGGATTCAAAGAGGAGGCACAGGACTTGAAAACCACCCCTTCTGCTCAAGGCATCTGAGCTGACTTTCACTGGCAAAGCCCTTGTGTAAACAGGGAGCATGGTACTGGTCTATACGTCGCTTGCTTTTTGCAATGAGTGTACCCCTGCAAATGCTCCTCCTCCTCAAGGTAGGGACGTGTGAATCTTTTCTGGTCTCCATCAGAGAAGACTGATGTAGCATGCATGCACCTGGACATGCAATCTTACCCTCCTCTCTAGGAGACGTAAGCAAATGAAATCACTTAATTCCTATCCCTGCCCATTACCAGTCCCTGTAGGGGCTCAGGACATTAATGAACTTGGGTTGCCTGGACTGTACTCAAGGATTTAACTCATTATGCCAGTGGAGTAGTCAAAAAATAATAAGTATAATATTACCCTTTGGTACTTATATCCATGCTACCCCTCTCATGCAGTGCCAGACCATGTGAATTATAGGCTTGTCTGTTTGAACATGAGGGTACTAAACACAGTTTTATGTCATAATTGTGATGATCAGGATCACAAATTCCATCTCTATTAGAAAATTGAGAATTTAAGATGGAATTCTAATTCTAGATTCATCTGAAGAGGGGCTTCTTCTGTACCCTCTGCAGTCAGTGGAAAAGAGAATTTCCATTGCAGTGACTCCATTCAACAAATGCATTTCTGTACTCGGCAGTGGTAATAAATGACCACTTCAACCAATGTAATGTTTACATAGAGCTACTTCCTAATTATGTATGGAATAAATAAACTTGAAACAAGTAAAATGGAAATGTGTGTGTGTGTGTGTGTGTGTGTGTGTGTGTGTGTGTGTGTGTGTGTGTGTGTGTGTGTGTGTGTGTGTGAATGAGTGACTGTATATCAAAACTAGCTGTGAGGGCTGGATCTATTCTGAAGAGTATTGCTGTTTCTTTTAGAATTTAATTTAAATAGTCTCCAACATTAGCTCTGTCTGTACAGTACTTAGCATTCGTGTTTGTATCCTTCTATCTGTTGTAGAAAAAAATTGTGGGCCCTCTTTCCTTGTGTTGTTTCTACCATTTAGGACTGTACCAAATTTATGCTTTCCTCCAGAATATTGTATTATATAAATTAACCAAATGCCACAAACAAACAATATGATAAGAAATCATGCAATTACCTGTGAAGGCTGCCAGCCTAGACAGATAGAATTTTATAGATAATTCTATCATTTGTAAATATTAATGTAAGACACAGGCTTGTTGTCTTAAATGGAAAAAAACTGCTGTTAGATGTGGAACTGAAAAAAATGAAACAACAGTGCTCTCTGCTGACCACGTAAAACATGGTGTGACCCTTTGAGCTAAAGTCGGCTCCAGCCTGTCTAGATGAAGACATTCTTTCTATTGTTTTAACCAAGAGTTACATTTCTAGATTTAAACATGCAAATTTATTTTTATTGCATTGCTTCCTGACCAGCAGCAAGATAACACAAGGAGATGTTAAGAATGTAACTATAGTTTATGTTAGCCTGGGAATCCAGGGAAGTGTGAAGAATGATGTAATGGGAACCAGGAATGTGATTTTAAAAACAGAGAGAATCAGAAGGCATTAAGCATTTTTGTCTTGACCATCCAACCCATCAGCACTGTCTTGTTCTATATGTAAGTTATTTTAGAAGTGTGTTTTCTCTTAGAAATAGCTAGAAACTAAAAATATTAGACTAAGTGTTTTTCTGTGATTTCAGAACTGTACTACTGAATTATGTTAAGTTTTTCTCTGTGATCTCTGAACTCTTGACTAGCACTGTATAGTAGGAAGTGTTGTCTTGTGTTTTTATCATTTATTATTAAATATTTTAAAACCTTTCAACTGTGGCTGTTTTGTGTAGAGATAATTTAAGCTCTAGAGTACATTGCATATTTATAGTGATTACTCTACCAAGTCACTCTAATAAGCCTTGACTGTTTAGTTATACTACCAATTGGATAATAATATTGCACAGTAATAATTGGACACCCTTTTAAGGGCCTTTGAGTAGCTGATAAATATTAGCTGGGTGGTGGCAGTGATTTCTACTGCATAGTCTGGGTAAAAGGGGCACAGCTGGGGAACCTGTGCCAGCCTTCCCCAGAAGTGTCTGTCTGGTTGTATAAACTCTTATCTCAAAGTGTGTGTGTGTGTCAGCTACTTGGGCAGGGACACAAAACACTGCTTGGACAGAGAGGTTGCTGGAGATTTTAGCTTGCCCAGCTGGCTGAGAACTGGACCCTATAGCTGTGCCAGTGGAGAGTCTTATCGGTGACCTGGAGAGCAAAGGAAAGACCAGTCCTGGACTGACTGTGATCTATTTGTGCTCTTAAGGGAAATTGCACTTTACTGTGTGTATTTGTTATCCTTTCCTTCTATATGAGGCACCTCTCACTGGTGTTTGTGGTGAGGATTGAGGCTCCTTGATTGCTGGGCCAGGGCACGGGTGTCACATTACCCTATCGTATAATGTTTGCTAACAGTTTTGTTGGGCTGATAACCCTAAAATCCTCATGATTGTATTTTAGAAACAATACAGAGAGTAATAGAAACCAGCACATTTATTGCTTCTTATGTGCTGCAGCTACGTGTAATTTACATTACTTAAATACAAATAATGACAATAATTACCTTAAAAGCCATTTGCAGCATTACTAAATCTTTCAAGCGACAAGTTTTCTTCTACCTGTAATCAACAACAGAAGAGACATTTTCATCCATCATACTGAATACTGAATCCATCAATAAATTATTTTGATAGTTTGCTGCTGAATATTATATAATTAACATTCCTTTAAATGTGTTGCCAATGAAGAGTTTATTAGGCTACCTGAACAATTAGAGTTTAATTGTCAAATATTTAAATTTTTTAGAAATGCAGCACATATTTAGTGAATTCTAAAATGTACATACTAGACTGATAACAAAGCTGGTTAACAATATAAAATAATATTTAAAAAAGTGAGGTACCTTCCCAGCTACGAACACAATAGATATGTAGTTAACTACACACATACATATATACATGTACACATTATATGCACACTTGCATATATAAAACATGCATGCATATGAACACAAATGCACATAAATTACACACATACATATATACACATACATTGCATATATAAGAACATGCTTCTGTATACTCACACACACACACACACACACACACACACACACACACACACACACACACACACACACACACACACACACCAGCCTGCAAAACAATGATTGATATTTAAATAAATAAATGCTTACATGTATGGATTATACATCACTTGAAGAAACTTACTTCATCCTTTTTGCTAAGTACTCCACTGCACCTTCAGTCTAGGATAATGTCCCTTGCAGAGCACTTTAAAGTGAGGTTACTATGGTGACATAGTTTTAAAGAAGATAAACAAAAGGTGTTAATTTATGTCACAGTCTTGGGTTCTTTAAACAATAATGAACACAACAGCTCCATACAGCACAGGCATGTAAGGAATGGGTTATGAGCTGTGCTGCAATAAACACAGTAATTAAGGATAGCTAGAGTGACGCTGTCTTACTTAGCTCTGTCACACCCCCTTGTTACTAATGACAGAAAACTATCAGGCAGAGCACCTTCAGCAACCGCCAGGATTTATCTTCTAAAAGCACAACACAGTACAGTTACTACTATGAGGAACAATGAACTCATTATTTTTCATTTTATTTATTTTAGAATTACGCAGTTGTGGTTTTCCTAAATGGTTTTGCATACTGTTTGCTGACTGGTAGTTATGGTACAGTCTGACTTTGTCTTTATTATCTCTGTCACACAATGATGACTGAAATTAGGAGGCAGATGTACTACAGCTTACACAGGTCACAACATACTCTTAACAATCTTTGGCTCCTGGTGGTGTCATGATGATAAGTCACTGCTGAAGGCAAAACAAATCTGTTCCTCTTCATTTTATTTATTTTAAAATTAAGCCTCCATGGTTTACTGTTTTAGGTGACATTCCTAATTTTAAAGCACTGCTTTGCAATGTTATAAACCATAGTTGCCAAAAACTAAAGCCAATTCATTTTTAGAGCAAGTAAGAACCATTAATTAAAAGTCCTTCTAAGGGTTTTTGGTCTGATTAAGTGATGTCCTCAGCATGGGCAATGGATATGAATTACTTATCAAGTTTAATTTGTGGAAAACAAAACAGATGAAAAATCCTAAAGATTTTCACAACATAGTAATCATAAAGAAAACCCAACTCACAGTATGCAAGAAGCAGTTGTGGGACTCAAACCAAGGTCTGCAGAATGAATTGTTGGAACATAGTCTTAATCATCTGTGGTACAACTCCAAGACAAAACATCAGCACTGCTTACACCTCACAACTGTCATCGGCTCAGTGTTCATTAAATACAGTACAACTCCTCTCTCTCTCTCTCCCCTTTTTATGCACAGATACACAGACACACAGCCACACACACATGCACACGTGCACATACACACATGTACACACACAGGCGCACACACACACACACACACACACACACACACACACACACACACACACACACACACACACACACACACACACACACATGCGCCCACACACACTTCATAGTTGCAAAACAGCACATTTGTAGTTTGCTGTACTCTTTTGTGTTGAGTTAACATTTCTTGCTGCTTAAGTTGGTTCTTTGCCCACCACAAAACACAGCATGGCAAATTTTAGGATGACTGCGAGCAAAGCTTTGAAAGTTGGCAAAATGCAACAAATTAAAAATGCTGGTCTTTGCAAGTTTGCCATAGACATTGAGTCCAGCTGTTTTGAAATGGTTCATGCAAAGTCAAATGCAGACCTTTAGACTTTGGTGTGATTTGGAGCTCTGACCTCAAAGAATGAATGGGCAAAGGCTTGAGCTCAAAGGCAAATACTCTGGACTCTTGGGCTACACCTTAAACCAGATGACTATCATGCGCTGTTCCATTCAGAGGTCTCTCAAAAGAAAATAGCTTTTAAGATCTCTGCTGAAGCCAAGTAAGTTCATGGACTGTGTAGCATAATCTACTTATCACTCAGACAGCTTGCTCATCTAAAGAATGTAAACCTCACTCAGATTTTAACAGCTAAGCTTGCCTCTGTGTCTGTTACCTCAGCTGATTCCTCCCCGCATATGGTGTCAATGACTGGCAGGATGCCAAGATGATGATACTGATGTCTTTTGGTGTTAAGATGAGTTTTACTTCCTAGATTATTCAGAATTCAGCTCCTAGGCTATAAGCTTGCACCAAATCACATACAGCTGGATCCTTGTATGATCTTGTTAACAGAAATTTGCATGGAGATATTTGGGGCCTTTTCTCCACCATACTGAATTTGTTTTATTGAGTCCAAGGTTTTACCACCATTGCTAAAATTGACACTGTTTTCCCCAATTCTCAACAAATCTACCATGCATTTTCATCATCCTCATAGTTACCACCTTACCCCAAGCCTTCTATTTAATAACAAGTTTATAAGACGCTATGGAATAAACTTACCTTAAACTTATGGCAAACCTAAGAAAAAACAATAATTCAAAGCCACAATAAAAGAATATGTATATGCTTTCTGAATATCTGAAATTATAACTGTGCCAAAACCTAGATTTGTTGTCTATTGCTTACATTGTCATCTACTGATCTCTATGTCCAATACTCAGATGAATAACTCTACCTACTAATTGCCCACATATCCACCTAGCCATCCACTGTGACCTACATCCTGCACTCAGATACTAGCACTGGTTTAGCATCCCTTACTGCTGTTGTTAGTAATACTAGCTGCAACCACACCTAGTACCTTTCACTGATGCCTTTTTCTATTCATTGCACACATTATACACACTAACCTGTACCATGCAGGCTGCATATTCTTTGAAGTCCACTTCCAGTCATTGCCTAGTGTGGCTTTCTACCTGTCTTTCTTAAATGTGCTCTTCTGTTTGCAATTTTTGTTTCGTTTCCAAACAGACTAGATGAAGTGTATAAACACCATTAGTCAACTCCTCCCTGGTTAGATCCACAAACTAATCACCTTGGAAATCCACATCCCACCCACACACACCCCTCCCGCAAAAGTAACCACCATGAAAAACTTCTCCAAAGCTAACTTTGGGTTTCTAAAAACAGAGGTGGCTAACTTCATGGCACCCATGCAAATGGAGAATAGTTGCATGACCGCCGAATCATACACCAGTGCACTGTACGAACACATACACAAATGCATGGATGTCGCCATACCCAGTAGAACCAAGACACTCTCCTTCTAAAAAAGGAAGCCAATCTGGTGGTCCCCTGCCATAAACAAACTCTACAATAGAAGGAGGAAACTGATGCGGAATAAGGTGAAGTCCCAAGATTGGAAAAACTCCCTTATCAGCCACAACAAAAAGTTGAGATCCCTCATCAAATCCTCTAAAGCTAGCTATGAAAGCAGAATTGCAGAAGATAATAAAGACAGCCACAAGGCCTTCTATAGTTATGTAAAGAATCTCCACGGCAATACCCAGATTTGCTCTGAGCTACTGCACGATGGTACCTCCTATACCGAGCCAACAGATATTGCCAATATACTGGCCAACAGATTCAGTGCCAACTTTACCCCTCTCTCTCCACAAAGGACCAATCACAATACCAGTAGATTGCCAGGCACCCAGTATTACTGCTGCACAGGTTAAAACAACACTGTCCAAGGCCAAGAATACAGCTTCTATGGGACCTGACAATATCCTTGGCTGTGTTCTACATGAAGTACAGAGTGAACTAGGTCCTCACCTGTGTGCCCTGTTCAATCACAGCCTCACCTCAGGCTTTGTCCCTACTGAACATTGCACTGCACTCATCCCTCTCCACAAAGGAGGAGTGACTACAGACCCTGGGAACTATCGCCCCATTAGCCTGACGAGTCTGATATGCAAAGCTATGGAATGCATCATCATGGACCTAATAAACAAGGATATAGGGAATCTCCAAACTCTGGATCCCACACAGTTTGGTTTTGTGAAGGGTAGATCATGCCTGCTCAACTTGGTCAACTTCTTTGAGTCAGTCACCAGAGCTGTGGATGTAGGCAAGCTGGTTCATACAGCCTACTGTGATCTGGCCAAGGCCTTTGATAGCATTCCCCACTCAGGAATCATAGAAAAACTCACTAAGCTAACCATCAACCCCTATATCACTAGGTGGGTTGCAAACTGCCTCACAGATAGAACCCACAGTGTGAAAGTAGCTGACTCCAAGTCAGACTGCTGACCAGTCACGAGTGGAGTCCCACAGGGTTCTGTCCTGGGTCCTCTCCTGTTTGGTATCTACTTCTTTAAAGTCCAGGCCAACATGAAGGGACTCTGGTTGACAATGTTCGCAGATGATTGCAAGTTGGGAGCTATTATTAACTTCCCAAGTGATGTTGACATCCTAGAGAAAGACCACACTGAGACCAATGACTGGTGTCAGAACCATGGCCTTAAGCTCAATGCCAAAAAATGTGTTCTCATCCCCTTTGGAAAAAGCCCGGTTCCCATGAATTACCACATCAATGGTAGTCTAACGAACACAGAAGGTGTTATAAGAGATCTGGGAACACAGGTTGACAGCAACTTCTCTTTTAACCACCACATTGCCACTGTGGTCAGAAAGTCCTTCTATGTTGCACATCTCATTACTAAGGGTTTTCCATCCAGGAAAAAAGAGTTCATTGTGTCCCTCTACTCTTCCCTCATTAGGCCAGTCATTGAGTACAATGCCCCATTTGGCATGTACCTCACTAGACACCTGCAACAACTGGAGAGGTGCAAATGTACCTCACAAAGGGGACCCTAGGGCTTAAATACTTGTCCTATATGGACAGGCTCAAAAAACTCCAAATATTCTCTGTCTCATATTGCCTACTTAGAGGTGATCTCTGCTTGACTTACAAAGCACCATGCTACATCTAAAGAAATCCCAATCCATGCACACCACACGCTCCAGAGACCTCAACCTCATTTCCACAATCAACAGAATGTGGTGGAGGGACAGGTTCATAACCCAGAGACTGCCCATGCTATGGAATAGAGTTCCCACACATGTCAAACAGAGCACCTCACTGGCCCTCTTCAACAGAAATCTTGATGAGTGGATAGGAAATAGAAAATTAACCCTGGGGATCACTACAGTGGCTCTACTAGACAAAGGCACTGAGAACTAATGTCGGGTGGATGATGCCAGGGTAATCCTATGGGCTAGGCTTGTAAAGGCCCCAGGGCCATTAGCCTAGTACACACCTATGAACCTATGAACCTATATTATGAAATATGATTATATATGCTTTATGGGACAATTCACTGAGAGGTGGCTGATGGTCGACAGACAGCAAGGGCAAAAAGTGCAAAAACTATGATTACATTTTTTATACTTATTAATGTAAGCAACTCCATCCATTATTTTTCCTGTCATTACATTCTGTATGTTTTATATTGTGTGGGCTTTATCTCCCCAGGACTCTAAATTAGTCTAGAAGGATGTTCCCAGTTAACACATGCAGCAAGTCAATAAATAACTAAGATTCCTAAGAAGGTGGTATCATTCAGCTTGATCCTCACAAATGTGAGGTCTTTGATTCCTTTTAGTCAGGTTTCAGATGTGAAATACTACTGAAACTGCTCTCACTAGGGTTATGAATGATCTCCTAATTGTGAGGAATCAATGGATCTAGTCTGGTCTGGTCCTCCTTAATCACTTGGCAGCATGGATACTGTTGACCATTGGGTCCTCTTGAAATTTTACATATTTACTGTGCACTGACAGGAGATGTTTTTCATGTGTGCCTTCTACCTCTTGGGTCATTCGGAGAGTGGAGTGTGCTCATTCAGGTCTGCCCTGTGGGCTGCGGAGTTCCTCAAGTCTTCATTCTGGGACCTCAGCAACTACTTGTTAGCGTTCATTTTTGCTTTCTTCATTTCTTTGTTATTTTCTGTTTTGCCCAATTCCTTATTTGTTTTCTCTTTGCCTTCCATCCTTGTTTTCTGCCATCCATCTTGATTTATTCTTCCTTTCCTTTACTTGCTTTCTTTTATCCTCTTCTTTCTTTTTGCTCTCTTACTTGCTTTCTGTCTTTATTGCTTGGGATCTTTCTGGCTCATTGTTTTCTTTTTTTTCTCTTTATTTGATTTCTTATTTGCCTTTCTTGCTTTTGTTCTTTAGATTCCCGCCTTTCAGTTTGGCACACTTATTCTATCAGTTTAATTGTTTTTTTTTTCTAATGTGCCAAACTCACTGGGGTTTTTTCAATACCTTTATTGAATTATCTGTTGTGAAATAGGCAAACATACAGTTATATAAACATAATCAAACCATATTAACAAGTTCACATTTACAAACATTTTGCCTCACATAAACTGTTCCATACCATAAATTTAAAGCAACATTGCATAAATTGTTCAATTCCTGCCTTCTTTTAACTCATTATATCTGAGTGATGCCTCAGGTGCATCTGCAGTTACCTCCTACTGATGCCTCTAGCTGTCAAATATTGCTTATTCATATTTGCATCAATAATTCCAAAACCATGCTATGCACAAGCTTTTAAAAGATTTCATCTTAAAGTTTACACAATGGCATGACATTTTTCATAATTTCCCTTTCCTAAAGATCCCACTTCCTGTCCTTTTATCGCTAAACTCACAGAGGGTTTGAGAAAATACTTTTAACTACATTTAAATAATGCTTCCTATTGGCCCAAACCACAGCACATTTTAAAACTTAATAAGTGTTAATTTTCAAAAGTTTAAACTAGTAAAATAACTGAGCTCTTGTCAGTCTAAATGCTGTGACTCTTACCCTATTATAAAACTTCCCACCACCAAATCAGTGTACCTTATATCAGATATTTAACATATTTTAATCATCTGTATTTTATTTGAGATATTCAGCATCAGAACACTTGGTTCCACTTGGTTCTCCAGTTTGGTCCTTGGTTGGTATGCTGTGTGTGGCTTTTATCAGTGTTCCTGTCTCTTTATACATACCATATATGTGTATATGTATATATATATATATATATACATATATATATATATATATATATATATATATATATATATATATATATATATATATATACTGCAGGTAACAGTCATCCCTCCAAACTGCCTGCATGTCTGTGCATTACACTGATGTGCACTTGTAACTGTCCTTCCCTCAGATGAATGACATGGTTGTGAATCCCCTGGCATGTAATCTAGACTTTAAGGCTCAATAACTGACTTGTTATCAGCTGAAGTACATCAAAGACAGCTGCCGTGGCTGCAGGTGACATGCTCGGTGGGTGGTTCAGAATATATTCCACTGACTTCCTGTTGTATTTTATAGGAGTGATATGAGAGAATTAATCTCAGAAGTGAAAGCTCTTGGTATTATCACTGATAACAGAATTACATTTTATTTGGAGGTGTCCTGGTATTAAATCATCATGCTACAATCAAGCTTGGGTTTCCTCGTGTCTTAACTACTGTAAAATACCTGCACCTGGAGTTTCCTCACACAGAATTTAACTGCTGAGCTACATTAAACTTGTCTTTCAGAGTAAACCCTGGCTGCCTGTCTGGTCACAGATTATCTACATTTTTTTGTCTTACAAGTTTTGAGTCCTCCTTACCTTAGAGCCATTGTTGCCCTATTTGCCACTCTATTGCCATTCTTCTACCACTTTAGGGCTAACAATGGTTCCAAAGATATGAGTCATGTCCTCTGGGATGTGGTCCTCATTTTCTTAGCAGGTTCTACACTTCTTGAATGTACAACCTTTGCAGCTTTGGGTGTCCCCCATATGAGGTGTCTTCAAGGGGTTCCTGAAAACTGATTATTTCCAGCTCACATTTTTTCCAAATGCTTTTTTTCTGTTGCTACTGTTGTTGCTTTCCATTAGATCTCCCCTATCAGCCAAGGCCATTGATTACCTTATCCTGGGTAGTATTCATTGGGGATGAGAGCTGTCCAGTGGAGGCTGCCATAAAGGTATCTTCAGCAGTGGTTTGGGTCCTCACTGGCATTTTGGTAATAAGGTCATATTTGTATTGTGGGTCCTAATCTCTCTGCTGGGCAGGTGACAAACACATACATAGGTTGCTGTGTAAAGAAACTGGTTTTATTTTAAAGTATGATACCATGACACCTGCTGGCTTGAATCAGGAATGCAACTGGAAATATCTTCTGTGATGTAATAGTTTTATTTCATTTTACTGAGTAATTGTTTTATGATTTAATTGATGTTGTTATATAAGGTGTGTTCTATTTTTATTGGTATTATCTCCTGGTAGGCTGCTTGCTGAGGCACTAGAGAATTTGTGATTCTATTAAAAGACAGAAATTTTCACTGGTTTTAGTCGTTTTGTGACAAATACATTCATCACTGCAGGAGCTACTATGCCCTTCTGGAGTGAAGATATACTATTGTACACCCCAGTGAGGGCTACCGTGTTCACAGCTTGCAGGCTGAACACTCACCCCCTGGGCATCCTGTGTGTCATTCCTCCTTCAAGGGATTGTGGTACTGGATAGTCCCCATTCACCCCCTCTCCCTAGGATAGGTATGCCCATCCTCTCAAAATCAGCTCCAGCAGATACCCAAACTACTAATCAAACTTGGGATACCTGGTCTGTAGCTGGTGCTTTAGCCCTTTACACCAACACAGCTGGCAGTTCCAGCTCATGTTTTAATTTCAGTAAAACTATGTTGCTATTTTACTATAATGCATATTAAAATCTTGTCTTTCATATGAATTAAGCCTTTTTTAAAAAAAGTTTAAGCACATTGACATATTAATATATTTTTATTGTTATGTGTATTTAACTATAATTTGACTTGGAATTTCAAATTGTTCAACTGCTATAGTGCAGCAAAGGAGTTACTTGTTTGCAGTGAAAAAAACAGAAAAAATTCACAATGAGTCAGCACATTTTAGTTGAATTTTATTGATTTTATGTTATAGTTTTGTTGAATGGCTAGCAGAGACATACTAGTTTTAAAGCAAGTCAGCAAATGGACCAGGTTATGGAAGGATTATGGGTAAGCCATGCTGCACTGTCAGATGACCACACAAGTGAGGAAAAATGGCATCACCATTATCAACAGTGTGTGGAAGTGTTATTAGTAAGTGGGCTGTATGGGAGACTACTACAGAAAATTAAGGAGGAGAAGGAAAACATGAAAGGATTCTTGGAAGCAGGAAATAAGGAAAAGAAAAGCAATCTCTTGATAGGGACAAGAACATACAGACAAGACAGACAGAATAAAGAAAAGGTAATGAGCAAAGTCAAAACGCTACATAAAAATGGAAAGATAAGATGGAGTCTGACTGTTGAAATAATCTGTTTTGTTTTGCTAAGTAGACAGAAGGCAGTACAGGTTGAACCACCACCAAAGCACCATGTCCATGTCATTGTTGTCACTTGCTTATGTGACCCGAGTACTTAAGGCAGTATAACACAACTCCCGGCATATATATAGCTGTGAAGGATGAACTTTGATCAAGATAAAGGAAAAAGAACATGAAGGGCTGGGGTGGAGCAAATTAAGCAAATGCACATGCAAGGTCATCGTGTAAACAGGCAGCAGTCAAATGACAGTATTCGTCTGTGAAAAAGAGGGTCACAGTACTTGATCATCCCCACTGCCCACCAATAAATTATCTTTAAATCTAAAAATCTTATAATATTAAATCTGATAGACACCAAGTGTATTGTATTCAAGTCACACTATTAGAACTAAACAGATTGAAGCATAAAAAGGCACACAGATATGAATCACTAAACAACTCCCTATGCACAGCCTTTCCATAAAACTTAACAGGCTTCATACTGTACACCCCAATGAGCAGAACCTTTGTCCCAGCTTCCAAACTACTATCACACCAGTCTCTCTGGGTTTCAGAGCTTTCCATTGTTCACTGTTCCAAAGTAACTGCATTTGAATAAACCTTTACATTCAAACCCATACAGATTCATTTGGCTAATATTTTCTAGCACTATAGCCTTCTGTCCTGTCCCAAGGTAGTAAATTTCCACCATGCAAGGTTCTAGGCTGTGACTTCATAGCTGCTGTTTCACTTTTGCTAACTAATAAACTAACTGATTATAATTAAGGGTCTACAACATGTACTCCATAGGTGTAGGTATGTTCTGTTGTAAGTGTACCTAATATAACTCACCTCACTTAAATCTGATAATTAGGCTTCTGTTACATACAGAGGCAGCAAGTTGTGCATGGCTGTATGATGTGCATTCCATGCAGCTAGCATTTTAAAAGTGGCTCATAGCAATCCCTAGTGGTACCACACTGTATAACGTAGCCCACAGCCACTACAAATTAGCTCAAAACTTCTGTTAAGTAAGGCTACAGAGCTGGGCCATCACAGCTGCATATATACCCAAGGTATGTATGCCTTTACTTAAATAGGCATGTATATACAGCTGCATCATCCATCCCTTAAACAGTAACTGTCTCAGTAGACCATAAATCTTTCTTATTTAAACTCTCTGTTTCCAGCTTCAAAGCATTAAGCATCCTAAAGCAGTGTAGTGACTGCCTTATGCACACAGGTAATGAACTCCTACTAAACACAAATAACTCTGTTTTTGAGAGGTGCTAAGATTTAAGAGATATGGAAGCCTCACTCTCACAAAAAATAACAGACTGTGAGCATTGCACTAACACAACATACATTATGCACCCAACCTTGAGACATAATGTAATATCATATGCTGAATCTGTAAAGAAATCCTTCCTATCTCACCTTTAACAAAGAGTAACCATGAGACAATCCACAAACAAAAATGTTTTACTGCTTGGTGATAGTGAGGCACACAGATTCCTCACTTACTTGGCTGGACAATGACAGGGTGACAGTGAGTTGTGTTTCATGTGTCAGGATCTCAGATGCCTCGAGAGACCTTAGGATCCTTGCTCCAAAAAAATATATTTATGACTTAGTAGTTGTGCATGTGGAGGTTAATGACGTGGGTCATAAACCCTGACAGAGATGCAGAGAGACATATCTGAGCTCTCTATACATGACAAAAATGCAGGGAAGACCCTGACATTGAGCAGAATCCTCCCTTCTTAATGAATGATGCCTAGGAACAAAGAAAAGATGATTGGCTTCAACAATTGGCTAAATAATTGGTATCATCCGGTATGTGTCAGCATGGAGCAAGGTGCTTGAAAGTCCTGCTTGTTTTCCAAAGGATCGTCTGCACCTTTCATTCAAAAGTTCATCTCCCAGGTCCCTACTTGTAGATGTTTCATTTCCTAAGCCCCTGCTTACACTTATCAAGGGTACCAAAACTTGTCAGAGATTTGGGATGCATGCCTAGGCTTAAAAAGGCCCTTGTGGTTGTTAGCCTAGTAAACACCCATGAACAGATGAACTTAGCAAACATACATTTGTATAAAAGAAAGCAAACCATGTTATAACATGTTAATAGCTACAAACATTATACATCAAAATAACAAGTTCCAAAAGGTAAACCACAAGAGTTCTTCTAAGATTAAGTGCTTTTGTTCCTTTTTCTTCTTGATTTTTTTTTTTTTTGAGAATTTTGAAACTAATTTAAATATTGTATTTTATTGGGTGCATGTGCTTTGAGTGCTTTGAATGGTAGTTAATTGGTTGTGTGTGATTTTTGGTAACAAAGCCTGGAGAGTATTTAAATGTTATGGAAACATTTTGTAATAAGGTTCTGAAGAAGTTCTATAGTGAATATATTAAAGAACAAAAGTGCTTAATCTTAGAAGCACTCTTGTGGTTTGCCTTTGGACTTATTTTCTTTCATTTCTGTTTTGTTCCATGCTGTTTTTGTTTTGGATTAAACATTATACATCACATATATTCTTATATACAATTATCATCAATCTAACATTATATAAATTGATCAATTTCTGTCTTCCCATAAACCTCAATCCTCATCCAAAACATTGTTCTGCATGTCTTTTTTCCCACAATTTCCATTTTTATATCTAATTTGCTCCTGCCTTTTTTCTAAAGACCCCACTTCTAGTTCTTTTACCTCTGTTACAATGTTCACTACTTCAAGTACAGTCGATTTAGACTTTAGCTTCCATTTTCTAGTATTTTTTTTTTTTATTTGGCAGCCACCAGAATTAAACTTAGCAAGGCCCTACTATGTCTACGCAATTGAGATTCTGTATCATAGCTCAGAAAAGCTCCCAAAACACACGTTCCTAATTGTAGATCAAAGTGTGTGTTGTACCTTTAAGAGTCATTCCAGTCTATGGACACATACATATAAGTACTGAGCACGTGCAAGCAAGAATGACATTTTGAGTGAGCAGCCATAACAAAAGCGTGTATGTGTGTAGCAGTCAGTCAGTCAGTTTGTTTAGGTTTTATGTTTCAGTCATCCATCCTGATGTGTTTGTGTGTAATAAACAACTTAAACGAACACCCAAGCCTTATCGTCTTATCTGAATACACAAGAAGAGCAACATGGTGTCAGAATGGGATGTGAAGTCAAAACCATGAGGCACACAGTCAGTAATGGAGCAATATACAAGAGTGCATCATCCCAAGCACAAACAACTCACAAACAGATCAGAAAGATATTTCCAGGTACTAAAACACGTTTAGATGATTTTGTATGCAATGAATATAAAACAAAGCATTCAAAACGTTCAAAACAAATTTCTATTTAAATGAAATGCTAGTAAGAAAAGAGATTTAAACAAAGCACTAAAAAGACCTTATCATCCAATGTGTACAGTTGAAGAAGTTGCTGCCCTTATGCCAAATGCCACTGTTTTTTCTGTCACAGATGCAAAAAGTTCATTTTGGCAAATTTTGCTTGATCAAAAATCTTCATTGCTAACCACTTTCAGTACACCATTTGGAAGGTACAGATTTGTGAGAATGCCATTTGGAATAAATTCTGCCAGTGAGGTTTTTCAACATGCGATGGGACAAATTTTTTATGGCTATTTATGTGCAATTATAGTAGATCACATTCTTGTAGGAGGCAATGGTGAAGTCGAACATGGTAGAAAAACTCAGGAAAGTTCTGGAACAGCCTCGTGAAGTGAATCTTAAACTGAACACTCAGAAATGTAAATTCAGGCTACAAGAAGTTACTTATGTGGGTCATTTATTTACCATTTCAGGCTTACAACCAGATCCATCCAAGCAAACTGCAATTCTTGAGATGCCAGCTCCAGACAAAAATCACCTCCTTACAATGTCTTCTTAGCATGGTCAACTATTTCGGCAAGTTCATTCCAGATCTAAGTTAACTTTCAGCACCATTAAGAAAGCTAACACGCAAAGATGTAACCTGGTACTGGTCAGCACAACACGAAAGAGCATTCGATGTCCTGAAACAGAAAATTGCAAGTCTGCCCACATTAAGATATTATGATGTTCACAAACCAGTAACTCTTTCCTGTGATGCTTCAGAGTTTGGTCTTGGTGTAGTCATTTATCAAGAGGGTAGACCAGTAGCCAATGCATCCAGAACTCTAACCGAAACTGAGATGCAGAATGCTCAAATAGAGAAAGAGCTTTTGGCAATTGTGTTTGCATGTTCGAAGCTTCATGATTATATTTATGGCTGACCTATTCAAATCAATACTGACCACCAACCTTTGGTCATTATTTTGAAAAAGCCAATGCACACAGCTCCTGCGAGATTGCAACATATGATGTTAAAATTGCAAAAGTACAATTTCCACTTGTTTTGCACAAAATGAAAACTTCTTTGTCTTGCTGATACTTTATCCCAATTGCCCAGAAAAACACTGAACAGCATGAGAATATGAAACCTGATTTTTTGAAGTCATGGAAGTGAAACATTTTTCTTCCATGTGTCTTGATGAACTTAGAACTCAGACAACTTCAGATCCACTTCTCCAGAAGCTCAACCACTTTATCAGTTGAGGATGGCCATCAAAGCAATCTTGTTTACCACTAGATTTGCAGCAGTATTTTCCTTACAGAGACAATATTTTGATGGTAGATGGTATAACCATGAAAGGTCCAAAAGTGATTGTTCCAAAATCCTTGCAACAAGAGTATATTAAAATTTTGTATCGTGGCCACCTAGGAACTGATTCTACCAAAAGAATGGTGAGCGGACTAGCATTTTGGCCTTCTATGTCAAAAGATATTGAGGAAGAACTTTCAGCTTGTCCTATTTGTAATAGTACTAAACCGCATCAACAAAAATAACTACTTCTGCTAAACCAGATTCCTAAACTACCTTGGTCGACAGTAGCTACAGATATTTTTGAGTGGAATGGTCAACATTACTTGGTGTTAGGAGACACTTATTCACATTGGTTCAAGATTGACCTACTTCCTAACCTAACTTCTAGTATTGTCATTCTGAAGTTGAAGAAATATTTTTCTGTCCATGGTGGTCCACACCATGTCATTTCTGATGGTGCACAGTTTACAAGTCAGCAGTTCAAAAGATTTGCTGAAACATGAGACTTTTTTCATGTTACTAGTAGTCCTGAATCCCCACAATCTAATGGCTTGGCTGAACATGCAGTTCAAAGTGCAAAACAGCTGTTGGAGAAATCTAAAGAAGACAATATTGATGTTTTTCGTAATCCGCTTAATCTCAGTAACATTCCTTTCAGCAATTTACTTGGTTCACCTGCTCAAAGACTTATGTTGAAGAACCACACTACCAGTCAGTAAGAATTTTTTTGATTCCCAGTACTAAAAACAACAAAGCAGTAAAAGCTCAACTCCTAAAGAAGCATTTGTCCTAAAGGTCTACTATGACAAAACCAGCAAGTCTCTCAATCCATTAAAAGAAGGAGAGATAGTGAGGATGCAGACAGCAAAAGGATTTGACTGAATATGACTTGTGAAACATTTGTGTGAGGAACTGAGATCGTACATCATTGAGTCACAAGGTATGGAATTCGGGTGAAATCAGAAACTTTTACAACCAGTGTCTGAGCCAGTGTTATAGCATCTTGTCCATAATGGATACTCTAATTTTCAGAGTGATTTGTTCAATGTTCCTGTTCCAGAGAACATTTCATTGTCTGTTCATGTTCCTGAAAGTATCCCTGAAAATCCTGGAGCAGAACATTCCCCAGTGACTGTCCCTGTTGCTACACCTAGTTCTGATTATTACATTACAAGGTCAGGTCATATCTCAAGACCTAGTCCTAGATACATGGCAACCTGGACATGATTGTTATTGTTTATATATGTCTGTATAATCTGCATGCTCATCTAATTGCCATTTTCATTTGCATGACAGAATAGTCAAAGAGGGAGGATGTAGATCAGAGTGTGTGTTGTACCTTTAAGAGCCATTCCAGTCTATGGGCACTAGCATATAAGTACTGAACATGTGCAAGCAAGAGTGCCATTTTGAGTGAGCAGCAAGAGTGAAAGCATGTGTGTGTGTAGCAGTCAGTCAGTTAGTTGTTCATTTAGGTTTTATGTTTCAGTCATCCACCCTGATGTGTTTGTGTGTAATAAACAACTTAAATGAACACCAAAGCCTCATCATCTTATTTGAATATACAAGACGAGTAAAACTTCCAACATTTGCCATCTACCTGTTGAAAATTTCCTTGGCATCTCCTTGGGTATAAAAATATCTGTCCAAGCAGTATGAGCAGAAATCCTACATCATCTAGACTTTATTGTATATTTGAGAACCATACTTATGTTCTCCCATTGTTTCTTTGTGAATTACTTATCCAGTCTCTTCCCAATCTTTTCCAAACTCCTCTTATTGATTTCTATAGTGACTGTGTACTATTTTATATACCCTAGTTATTATGTATTTTTAACAGCATCTTCTGTTCTAGATTCAACTAATAAATCTACCAGAGCAGGTCATTCACCTAGGATTCCCCTATTCCTTTCTCTTTGCCAATACTCTTGATAGCAATCCCTGATAGGGAAGGCAGTCTCCAGCCTGCTGTCCTAATGTCTTCTTGGACACTTCCTATTGTATTACTTTCCCCTCTCTAGTTATTTGCTCCCAATACCTTGAGTCCTTTACCAGTTTTCTCCAGTAAATTCCAGCCCCTCCTTGCCTATTCCCTGTACCCCTAATTGCAATCATCCCTATCAGCAGAATCTCCTTTCTTCATTCTTGCGTTTGGCTTGGTGCTTAGAATACGTTCTGCTGATTTCTGAATATAATATTCTGTATGGCTGTTGTTATTCTCTTTAAGGATCTACATCCCAAACTCCACTTTCTTCTTATTTCTTGAGTTTACCACCTGCTTCATCATCATGTTTTTCCACATGGAATTATACCTTTCTGCTTGTGTTATGTATATGAGCGTTAACTGTGTGTCTCTAAAATATCCCTTCAAATCAGGTAATCCTAAACCACCTTTTCTATTAGAAGGATCAACTTATCCCACTTGACCCTTATCCTCTTTCCCTCCCTTATAAAATCCTTGAACTCTTTATTAATTACTATCTCCAACTTCTCTGTTTTATAAGAATATGCCTGACCTGTATATAAAACTAAAGGGACTAAAAACATTTGCACTGCTTGTATTTTGCTGTCCATATCCATAAACAAGAGCTTTACGTTTCTCAGTGTTTGCGTTATCCTTTACGTTGTCTCTTCCCACATATCCTTAGCTGCCATAACAGAATCCTTTATAAACCATACTCCCAATACTTCATTTTATCATGTCCCCATAAATATGGGTATTGGTGAACCAATTTATGTGTGGGTACATAATTTACAGCTACAGCCTCTTGTTTTGCCTTCAGTAATTTCATATCCCAAAAAAATACTTGAAACTGTCTCAGAATGCTCCATAACACTGAGATGCCCTTTTCTAGTTTTATCAGGTACAAAATAATTTTGCCAGTAAATAAAGCCAAGTTTTCTTGATTACCATACCAATTATATTGTATTTTTGAGTCCCATATTTTTTTTTGTCAATGGCTCTAAATATAAAACAAATAACAATGAAAAAAGAAGACATCCCTTCCTGGTTTTCTGTTCAGACACAACTTATCAGAAAAGAACCCTCCCACTTTAATTTTTGCCTCCAGTCCCTCATATATCCTCCTAATTAACCTTATTATTGTATCAGGGAATGCAAATGCTTCCGTTGCCCTATTCATAAAATCCCAGCTAACTGTTGAATTGCTTTCTCTGTATCAAGCCCCACTAATAACAAGAGTATTTTCTTACATTCTGCTTTCTTCTGGGTCATCGTTGTTCTATTAATGTTGTCAAATGTTGCCTTCCCTCCAAAAAAACACATTGATCCATATCTATCAAGTTGTGGAACACCTTTGCCATTGTTTTAGATATTATAGGACAGTGCAATGGTGCAGCGGTAATGTTGTCACCTCACAGCAAGAGGTTCTCTGGTTCTATTCTTGGCTGGAGTGCCTTCTGTGCAGAGTCTGCATGTCCTCCCTGCATTTGTGTGGGTTTCCTCCAGGTGCTCCAGTTTCCTCCCAAGTTACAAAGACATGCATCTGGAACATTTTTCTCCCCTGGCCTCGGCTGAAAATTCACTTCATTCCAAGTCACACTTTCCCGGCTAACAAATGTTAAATAAATAAATAAAAATAGATATGAAAGCGGAAAGCGCTCATCTGTTGTACTTTGTGAGAATATAAAGAAGATTTGCATCTACGGTTGTGTCCTGGACTTTACTTTTATATTTGAATTCATTTCATTACCTGTGTCATCAAACCCTTCCCCATTTCATGTACTGTAAATGTTCGGAAACAGAATGTATTTTACAGAGTGCATACTGGTAATACTTACACACATCCTTTTCATGAAACAAAGTGGTACATTTTTAGGGAAACTTTAGGAGAATAAAAAAGGGGAGGGACAAGATAACACTTTGCTAATATGAACTTTTTTTCTTTTGGTAGGGTGACTCGGAATAGCTTTGATATCTAATGTGAAAGCAGTGGTGCTGGGCTCAAATGAAGTTGCATAGATCACACCTTGAGTTTATCATTGATAGCCTTCTGTTTCCAATCATGCTTTTCCAGGAAGATCTGCTTCATTGACCTTTCCTATCTGGCCCTCTTCTGGCATTGAACAGCACCTACAAAGGAAAGAGTAGAAGGCTTGGCAGCAAATATAAACTTCAGCAATGACACTGTAAAAGTATTTTAAATAGTGCACTAGTTTTAACAGAAATTTGTCATTGTTAAATTTTACTTGTGTTCCACACTATTGGACTAAGCTTTGTTACAGTGAAAAGTCATGCTAGGTGTAAGCAACATTTTGATTAGGATACAAGATACAGATATGGTATGTATTAAATTTACTGGGTACCCTAAAAGACAAATATATATCTTAATGTTTAGATTGATAACTTTATAAACTAATAATGTGGGACTATGCTTGCAATTCTGAGTGCTTTGAGCATTTTGACCCTTATATTTCAACATACTCTTTCTATGACCCTTTATTGTGAATACAAGTTGGGGGCAACCTTCCACTTTGCTCAGAATGATATTTTGCATGGAAAATATACATTCTCTTTTGAGATACAGAAAAATGTTCTGATATGAAAAAAAGAACTGTTGGGACATTTAGGATGGGGTCTGAAGAAATTACTTAACTATAAATATGTGTTCAAAATATTCACTATTTGAAAGTTCATGGCTGCAGTCCCTAAATTATATCCCAAACTTTTAAGACAAGTCTGCAGTGCTCTTAATATTTGTGTCCAACATTTATAAGATATTTAAGAGATTGTCTTTTCAAGTGAATTCATTTATATGCATGCATGTATATATATATATATATATATATATATATATATATATATATATATATATATATATATATATATATATATTTATGTATATATGTGTTATTTTATTTTGTGAACAAGACAGCCACTGCTTGGTGGAGCTCAGCTGCAAAGAATTCCTGGAAAGAAAAAAAAACTGTGGTTGTAAAATTCAAAAAATGTATATAAAATCATAAGTTATCCTTACAGTAGCATACAGCATCATAACTGATGAATGCAACTGAATGATTGGTAAAATACTGTATCAAAATAAAATTATAAAACAAAAAAATCTGGCACATATCCAGGATTATTTTGTTAGTAGTATTGCTTTGCTTCTTAGTAGAATAAAGCAGATGGGGATGTGCCCATTGTCAGAGTCGTGTAAAATAATGCTGTGTGGACATTTCTAGCATGCAAATGGAAGGCAAGTGATCTAAAACCTGTCATAAGGTGATTAAAGTTAGTACAAAGTTTCAGTGTTAGCACAGTCTGACATGAGTTTATGTGTAAAAGTTCTGTGTGACGATAGAAATAACAGATTTATTGGAATATCTCCATGCAACACGGCCACATATTTCAGTAATTAAAAATACTGGAAGACATGAAGTACAAATAATACCTACACTATCTATATGAAGCAGAGAGGAATGTTAAGAATAAGTCACTAAATGAGGAAGCTGAAAACATGAGTTGTAAAAGAAAATTAGGATGAATGAGGTAGTGAGCCATAAAGGGAGCAAGAGAAAGAAAGAAATGTTTGCTAGGTTACAAAATATGTACAGTAGGGTTTATAGGAGAAAGTAGAAAGTACTGAGTAGAAGGGCATGTCTGAGTAAGAGGTTACACAATATCAAAGGAAGCAAGTGGGTGTCAGGCAGCCAGCATATGTACCAGAAAGGGGTAAGTAACATAGAAAGCTTTTAAGTAGGAACTAAGAAGAATCGGTGGGTGGACATTACGATTTCCAGCATGTGCCGTTTTTTATTTTACCATTTTGTTAATTGGATACACCTATGTGGTGTGCTTTACATGAGAAACTAGTAATTAGTGTCAGATTAAATTACTTGCTTGTAGTTAAAATGCACAAATAGAAACTTAGAAAATCAAACCCAGGACTTCAGAATAAAGTCTGTTTGTAGCTCAGCCTTCACCTTCTGTAGATCACTGTCAGACACTTGAAGCTCCCCTGGAAACTTGGAGGCAAAGAGTTAGTAAAGAGATAGACTGAGAAACAGTAAGTGGAAAATGAACACCCAATCACAATGTTTTGTTAGCGCTTTCGTTTACTTCTCATAGGTAAACTTCATCAGACAAATGAATTTGTCTGATGAAGTTTACCTATGAGAAGTAAACGAAAGCGCTAACAAAACATTGTGATTGGGTGTTCATTTTCCATTTTTGTGTTTATTTTGGTTAAAAGTTGGAGAGTATTTTTTGAGAAACAGTAAGTGACAGAGACAGAATGTAAGATGTGAGATGTCTATGCTGAGAACAGAATAAGAGTTATTTAGTGTGTGGCTTTTATGTATTCCATTAACTGGAATGTAATTTTGTGTGGTGAATATTATGTATTCAGTCACACTGTACAACAATTAATACTGTATCTGAGAAAAGGGCATATTTCATGTTCAAGAAAAGCTCTGAAGACATGACTATATAGCAAGTTTTATAAAGAAAAGTAATATAAAATGACAAAGCCATGAGGTCTTGCTGGATTACAAACTCAAGTATAGCTCAGGTAGGCCGCAGTATTTTTTCTTCCTCTCTCATCAGCGAAACATCAGTTTCCACCAGCTACTTTTCTTGTTCATTGGGTCTACTGGACATGCCTTAACATCCCCT
This sequence comes from Protopterus annectens, assembly GCF_019279795.1. NCBI lineage: Eukaryota > Metazoa > Chordata > Ceratodontiformes > Protopteridae > Protopterus > Protopterus annectens. The sequence continues at coordinate 1,699,057,359 of NC_056728.1, read as the reverse complement.
GGGTTCATCCCAACTGCACCTTCAACCAAGCTTTATACCCACTCGTGGCAAACTCCTGCAAGGCTGTTAATGCTGCCATATTGTAGTGAGCTTAGGCTGTCACCCCCTCCCCCCATTTTATTTGCATTTGTTTAACAGGATGGTCTACTGGGCCAAAAAGTGCCCATTTTCAGTGGAGGCCCGGGGAGAAAAGCTCCATAGTGATTTATACAAACAACAACAAATCTATCAACTACAACAAGAGCTGACAATGAAATAGGTTGTTAACAAAGTAAAATTAGGCAATGAGGCAATATAGTTATAAATAAGACTCTCTACTTATCTTTGTGAAAAAACTGCACAACTGACACAGTTTGAGGACAAAGCCCACAGATTCCATTCTTACAATTTCAATATTAAGATATAGTGAAGTTACAAACAACATCTAATCTTTCATAAACATTAAAACCAAAAAGTTCAGTGAAATGCATTGTATCAATTAACTAACTATTTGGTTCCAAGACATGACAATGTATTTCATACTGAGAAATAATTATGCTTTACAGTTCCAGATGATCAGCATGGGTGAGAGGGTGTGTGGGGTGATGGAGCCACAATGAGATAGTTAAGCACACGACAAAATCAGATTAAGATAGTAGACCCTTTTCTTTTCTGTTATGAAAAAGGAAAAAAAAATTAGGTTTCACTTGTTCACTTCTATTTCAGTTGCTCTTTTTTTCTGAATTCACAGCAACTTTATTCATAAATCATAAAACTTTTACCTTTCAAGACAGTCATCTTTGTTTAAATGCTCAGTTTTGACACTTGCTGTATTTGTCACAAACTCATCTTGAATGTGGTTTTCTTCTTTATAGGTGCAATTTAACATAGAGAACTACTGCCACAACTGTTCAACAACAAACTGTTTCAGCATTAGCATTAGGGTCTCTATGTGTCTCTCCTCCAGTTTTAACTTTTAGATTACCATCATCAACCCCCTTTTCCCATTTTTATGAGTCAGGGTGTTGTGTTTACTGCCATCACCTTTCTCAGTTCAGTTATACTATGACTTTCTTTGAGAGTGATATACAACTGTTGCAGTTCTTCTGTCATGTAATCCAATTATCTCTTAGATGTGCATTCTCATCAGCTCTTGCCTTCTTCTTGCCTGCCCTAAATCTTCTTTGCCAAATCATCTTCATTCTTTTACATGTGCCCAAACCACTGTAATCTGTTCTCTTTGACTTTCTCTTCAATTGGAGCTACTTTGGCTTCAGTCCGGATGTACAGATTTCTTCATCTGTCCTACAGAGTACAACCTACCACGCATCTCAGGTACTTCATCTCCATCACCTCCAGCTCTTACAGCAGCTTTACCTTCATTGCCCAGGTTTCTGTGCCATACAAAAGTATTAGTCACACATATGTTTTATTCAGCTTACTTTTCAGCTTTTTTGGAATTTTTTTCTCTCTCTCTACCACTGACACTTTGTGGCAGTTGACTGCAGCACCTCTGATTCAAGCTTTAACCTCCTCATTCAGATTTTCTTTGTCAAAATTCCCAGATAACTGAAGCTGTTAACTTGTTACACTATTTCTCCTTCAATTTCAGCTTTCAGTTTCTTCTGATTTTCCCCATTTGCTGAACTCGGTTTCATCCCATGCAGCTTCAGTTTTGCATTCCAATACCCTATAATTTGTTAAAGTTCCTGTTCAGAGTCTGCTTGTAGTGCCAGATTGTCTGCAAACAGCAGCTTTGTTGAGCTGTCCCCACTGACCTGTTTGCTAATGTAGTCCATCACCAGTATGAAAAGAGTGGGCTCAGAGCTGAACCCTGATGCACACCCACTGCTACTGAGAACCCTTCTGTGAGCCTGAACACTGTTCAGACTTGTGTCTCTGGGGCCTTGCTCATAGCCTGCACTAATTGTACCAATGCTTCAGTGACCAAACCATCACAGAGCTGTCCAAATCAGCTATCTTGGGACTTTGTAATATGATTTCTCCAAGACTAAGAATGTGCAGTTGGAATCTTTCCTCCTCACCCATTTCTCCATTTTCTGTCTCACTGCAAACATTGAGTGTGTTCAGAGCCATAGTTGGCGCATCTAGAGCCTGAAGCTGGTCTCTGTTATAGGGTCCTACCCCCACAGACTATAGAAAGCTAATTGGTACTCTTGTCTTGGTGTGTAGACACTTTATACTAAGGGTTTGCATTTAGGTGCTGTTCTATTATGTTTCAAAAATAACTAATTTGTTCCACATTAGCAGAAACTGATGCTTGAATGCCTTCTTTCCCTCAGCATTCCAGTGCTACTTTGGGACAGAGACTGATATTATGTATGAAGATTGCTCTGTCTTTACATTTGAGTCTGACTGCCATCAGTCTGTCACTGATTCTGATGACATCCTTACTGTCTTCTGAAGTCTCACTCACCACTGTTGCCATATCATTTTCTAGCCTGCTGTCACCCCGAGTAGTAGATTCACAGTCCCACGCTCAGTGACATTGCCTTGTCTCCTGGATACACAAGATATCCAGTGTCTGTCTTAGCATCAAGTCATCCACTTCCATACTGTATCCTGTCAGTTACCCTATATTTAATGCAAGAATCTTTAGTTCATTTTTAGCAGATTCATTGGTTTTATACCCAGCTTTCACTCAGCAGAGGCTTTAGAGGTAACCCAGGCTAGACAACTGGACATTGGCCAGCCACTTGCTTATTGAACTAGGGCTAGTGGGGACCTAATGGCCAGTAGGAACACATAGATGCCTCTCACCATTAGCATACTCCTCAGCCCATTTAGCACTGGCAAATATCCATGCCCCTATGCCACATTTTTGGCAACATAAGTCAATGTGGCCACATCAGCTAGCATCCAATTTTGCACTCTATTCTTCTCTCCAGGAGAGAGACTGTATACCACAGTTGATCCTAAAGCAACTGGTTACTCATATGAGTGCCATCATTAGCATTGGATATGTAACAAGACTTAAGCTTGAAATGTGGTTTCTGTTGCTGAGAAAAGATTGCTGTGATGGATTTGCATGAATAAATGTTTAGAAGATTGCTAAAATTAAAGATATGAGGACTTTTAGAATAGAATAGAATAGAATAGACTGTCGGTTAGCACAGAGGATTAAGGCTATAAGCTGTTAATGTGATACTTCTTGTGGCACAGGATTTTATTCCCTCATCTTTCATTTGCCTACTGAGTGACTTTGAGCAAGGCACCATAGAGTGCTTTGGGGCAATTGGGAACTTGACCTAGGGTCCTTAATTGTCTCCTGGCCTGCATGCCTAACAACTACCTACAAACTCATCAGTCAGCAATTAGACTGATATTAAGGGAATCAATCTCAAGACTACAGGATGAGGCCCATTCATAACTCATACTCTTAGTCCTAATCTTCCAGACATGCTCACTCATACTAATTGTCTTTGTTTACCATTGTTTGCATTTACTAATATTTAGAAAATGTATTATTACCAACCTGCCTTTGTTTAAATGTTATAAATGGTATAACACACAGTACATGCTCATAGTGGGTAACTGATAAAATAACTGTATTACATGAGTACCAAAAGTTCCTTAGCTGCACCTCATGCCTTGTGGTCAGTATGAGAAGTTCACTCATGGCAACAGTTTCACATAACCAGAGCATACTATCACTAGGTTCTGTTGCTTACAACATTTCTTGTTGTCTCTCACAGAACTATGTTTCTTGTAGGCTCAGTTCATACCCATCTTTGTGTTTCAAATCTGACTTAGTAACTTCTTATGAGAATGTATCAGACTGGCTAGGAGTCATTTTCTAATGGTGGAAACTGGCTCTTAGGGCATTCAATGCAACAAATACAAGGTATGCCATACATTTAAAACTATACTACAGCAAATATGTTGTTGTAGTGATGACCTCTCAACAAACAATTCCTTGATGACAATGGTAACTCTACAGCTGGATCAACTGGTTCTCAAAGTATCAGTGGTCCTCACCAATCTAATTGATTATGTTGTACTTAGTAGGTACCTTTTAAAGACTTTAGAACACAAATAGGGAATTGTTCAAATCATCTCCTAAATCTCTAGGGTGATATATGATATATGACACAATATGATATGATATATGATATGATATAAAGACAGTAACTTACTTCTACAGTATTAAATGTAAGCAACATTCCCCTGCAATAATTAATAACTAAAATGTGTGCCTTACTAAAAACAAACAACCCTTCATCCTCTCTCCTTCACCTTGTCAGATTCAAAGGTCAGTCAGCTGAAAACAAATGGCATGATTAGCAACTAACAGTGGTTAAACAGCAAGAATAAAACCTTGCTAGGGCATTCATTGCCATTTGACTTAAAGTAACAAAGTAAGGGTTATTCATTGCTACAGCATGCAACTCTAACCATGAATCCCACAACAAAGAGCAGAAATAAGGAGAAAGAGATAATGCAACTAAAACTAGGTGTCATCAAATAACGGTAACAACATACATTGACCTGCAAAGCAATGTAATGCATTTATAGTTAAAATCCAAAATTTCAGTAACCATGGTGACATACAGTTGCTTTACTTTCTAAAATACAACCACAAGACATAATGGAAGCTTTAAAGTAAAAAGCTGACAGTGTCTGCATCACCTGTTCTCAGTATACCCATCACACAGACTTTCATTTGATTATTTTTTTTCTCTCTGTCTGACCTTTTTTTTAAATACATCTGTAACATGGTATAGCAGTTTGATAAAAAAATATATAATATGTAGTCCGATGCTGTGAGATAAGCTAGAACTGAAGTGAAAAGCTCTTGCATGTTTTCCCCAGTTTTAGTTTTGAAAGTTAAAGATTTTGCTAAATGGCTTTTTGTTTTTCAGACTTTCTTCAGTATTGATTGAAAAATTCAGACGGGAACTACACTGTGAAAACTGCCACAGAGTTCCAAAAATCATAGCTATAACCTTGTGCCCCTGATGTTAGAATGACTTTGTTTTGCTAGAACCCTAGTAAAAGTCTGTGATCATTGATTTCTTTCCATATTTTAACTAATGCAATATACAACTTCATTAACATTAATGTGGAGAGCTCGCTGTAAAATAGCAGGGATAATGAAAAACATTCTTGACCAGTATTCATAAAATAAAAGGAAGAAATTATACCATAGCCAGTCAAAGGATTTTTTTTAGATTTAGTGGGTGGTTGATGTTGGTTCTTTCATAGATGAAATGGTAAAATAATGCTACAAATAAAAGCAGAAATGCAAGACAATTGAACCTTGTGGTATTCACATCAGACTGTTTATATTCTGGTTCAAGTTCCATTGATTATGGTGATTGTATTCAACAAACTCTTCAATTAAAAACAAACAGTAAAACATAGTACAGAATGTAAAACAACAAACAGTAAACAATACAACAAATACAGGTCCTACAAATACTCTGGATCAAATAATGCTAAATTCAGTTTATATTCTCCTATCTGTGTCCAAAGATTCACTCCTCATCTCTCTAGACCACATACGATTATCGAATGCTGAAACGTTTCCAACTTTCATCCTGACTCCTTTAACAACATTCTTTCATCTATAAACTGGGCCTTCCTACTTCATCTACCTCTTGATGAACCAGTCCAATGGTTTAACACCATATTTCTTAACACTCTAAACTCCCTCACTCCTCAGACAAAAAGGGTCAAATCTACATGCTCCCCTTGGCTCACCCAAGGTACTCTCTTCCTAATTATGAATAGATACAATGCCTGAAAGCTGTGACAAAAACTAAATTGCACACTGACTACCAAACATATAAAAAACTACACAACCTAACAAAAAACTTAATTTAGATAAGAAAAACATTTATCTGAAACCGAAAACCACACAATATAAGAATCCCAAGAAATTATGGTGTGCCATCAACCAAATCCTGCACCCTGGAAATCCCTTTACTCCCAAAACCTGCCCTAACAACTCTCCACAAAAGACAGCATCTATCTTTAACTCTTACTTAATTGATTCAATTAGTAAACTCATCCAAAACTCTAACACCACTGATCCCTGCAATGGTATCACTCCTTTATCACTAAAAGACTCCTTCTCACTGAAACCGGTCCCTACAAACTATATTAAAAATCTCCTCCTCAAACTAAAACCTTGCTCTGTATAAGCAGATAACCTACTTCCAGTGTACCCCAAGGCTGCAGCCCACTCTGTTGCCTAGCCTATTTCTATTCTTATAAACCACTCAATAAAGGAACCCACTATTTCCTCATTATGGAAAAAAATCTATATTATACCCCTTCACAAAGGTGATAACTCTACTGACCTTGCCAATTACAGGCCAACAGCAATACTATCTCCTCTGTCCAAAATCCTATAGAAATGTGTACATAAACAAATTCTAAACCATCTCATCTTTTACAACCTACTCTCACCTTCACAAAATGTTTTTTGACCACACCATAGTACTGCAGCAGCCCTCATCTCCTTTACAAACTCTATCTCCCAGGACAGAGACAATACCAAGCTGGTCTCCTGTCTCTTTCTTGATCTCTCCAAAGCTTTTGACACTGTATCTCACCCTATCCTTCTTTCTAAACTCTCTCAGCTCAGTCTCTCTTCTCCAACTATCTCCTGGTTTCAAAGCTATCTTTCCAACTGACTGCAAGCCGTTAAATGGCTCTCCTCTCTATTCACCTTCCTCCCCATTAAGATGGGAGTTCCTCAAAGTTCTGTATTTGGTTTCTTATTTTTCAATATTTTCATAAATCACCTATACACTTTGTGCCCACAGTCATCCCTAATGCAATACACAGATGACTCCACAGTCATCATCACATCCGACTCTCTCCCTGAGCTGCATACCTTTACACAAAATTCCTTCAACCTCATTGAAACTTGGCTTACGAACAATCAACTCTTACTCAATCCCAAAAAGACTAAACTGCTACTTTTCCTTCCCAAATCTCTCTGTCAGCACAAATCCACTTTTACCGTCACATCCCTAAACAACACTAGCATTAAGGCTGAAACCCAAACTAAGCTACTTGGTGCCATTATAGATGACCAACTAAAATTTGACCCTACATGTATTCCACAGTATTAAAAAACTCATCAAAAATTAGGTCTATTGTACAGAATAAAAAGTTCCTAACCCTCGACTCATGACAGACACTTACCCAGGCTTACCTCATCCCTACCCTACTATATAGTTCTCAAATCTTAACTAAACTACAATTGAATCTCCTCATAACACTGCAAACAACCTATAATAAAGTAGCTAAATTTGCATCCAACAACCCACCTAGGTCACATCACTGTCTTGCCCTCACTCCTCTCAACTGGCTAGAATTCCCTCACCATCTTCAACTTTCCCAACTTACCCTTATTCACTCCATCATACAGAAACCCTCCTCCTGCCTTTCCATTTCTACTCTAGTCTCCCTCTATACCACCCCTCAAAGACTAAGACGCTCTGACCAACTTCACCTGGAAATTTCCAAACCTAGGAGCTCTTTTGGACAAAAAATGCATAGTTATCTACCAGCCCTTTCATGGAACAAACTTCCCATGTGTCTATGAAAAATAAACCGGCCACCTGACTTTAAGAAAGCGCTAAAAGACTATCTTAATACTACCTGGACCTGTCAATGTAAATATCCTACATGAATCTCTCTACCATCTTCATATAATCCTCTCTCTTTACTGTGCTTTCAAAACTCTCTTACTTCTCATTATATCTGATTGTCTCCCTATCCCTGCACTCTCAGTATCCCCTTCCAATTCACCTATTACTTACCCTTCTCTTTAACTTACTATTCTTTTCCCCTTACTACCTACCTAACTTTCCTGTTTTTTTTCTATTTCCCCTACCTTACCTGCCAGTAAAAGTTATTATTCATGTTTAATTCTGAATTGCATAATCTCCTCCCACTCATAACTAACTCTCTACCAACCAGATTTCTTCCTCACTATTAAACATTTACTGCTCATCTCTATTCCTGGAACCCCTAAAATATTCCAAAATCACTGTAAATAGAGGTGTGTAATTCCTATTATTGCTGTATAATCTCAATTTATTACTAATGTCTTTTACTTTTTGCTTCTCTATAGTCATTTTGTTCTGTGAAAATGTTCTGATTATTTCTGCTCTAGAGTATTTCATGTATTGCTACCTTTGTTCTTACTGGCTTGACAGTCTGTTCTAGGATAAAATTTTGGTGGTTTGAGTGTTCATGTATGCTGCTATTATTCTGCACTACTTATGTTATTGAAATAAGTTGTATTGCGGAGCTTTTCTCCCTGAGTCTCCACTGAAAAAGGGCTTTTGCTCAGTTGGACTATCCTGGTTAACAAATGTCAAATAAATAAATGACAAGGCCCAAACTGGCAACTAGTGTAACCAACACTAAATTGGGCTAATATGAAAGTAATTGGGAATACCTGTAAGTAATTGGGTTTCGGAATTCTAAACTAGCTTTAAGCAGTCAAACTCACTGTTAGGCAGCCCTAATTACAAGGAGTTACAATGATCCAGATGTAAAGATATTAGGACATGCAGTGCCACCAAAAGATTCTAAGGAAGAAGAAGCTGCTTGATGTAATAAATATTATGAAGAGGAAGAAAACAAGATATTTTCACAACAGATGATACTTGATCTCTGAGAGGTAAGTTGTCACCAGTATTTATACCAAGATTTTTAACCTCTTCACAAATGCTTATCTGTCACCACTATAACTAATGGTTGGATTTAGGGTTCGACAATTATTGTCCTTTCAGGTGGCGTGAATTGCCATGGCAATAGTTTTGCCTGTGTTAAGCCACAGATGATTTACAGTCATTGTCATCCAATTAATAATTAGTGGAAAAAACTAAAGACACCTCCAATTAGCCTTTTCATCAGATCATACGAGGATGATATAGAACCTTAAGGATATAGGAGAGTGAATATGATTTCTCTTTATAAGACAGGCAGCAAATCAGAAGCAGGAAACTACCACTTTCCTATCCTGAATTCAGTGGGAGGGAAATTATTGAATACTTTCTGAAGGAATGAACTAATGAGAATCTTTTTTTTTACTCAAATGATTTTTATTTTGATGAAATAACACAATAATTTAATACATTCATAACATTCAATAACTATTTACAGTATTTACATTCAGCCTGACAAAAAGGATTCAGATAAAAACATTTGTAGTTAAATAATAAGTTAATATATAAACTATGATAGGAAGAGTTTTGTTCCATCTGTAGGGTATCAATCAAATTCAAAACTTTCCTCCACGGACTATTAACCAATGGCTTAGGAAAAGTTCTTAACTCTTTAGTTCTTTTCTCCATTAGTATGCATTTCTTCAGTGATGATAGAAATTCCTCCATTGTGGGTGCTACATTAGAGTTCCATCTTCTAGTTATACATTTTCTGGCTATTGCTAACATTGTCTACAACAAATACAGGTCATCTTTCTTCATATTATTACTATTAACATTCAATAAAATTAAAGACTTTGTCAAAACAAATATATTAGTATAGATAGCTTGAAGAAATTTGTTAATCTCATTCCAATATGGTTTAATATTAGTACAGTCATAAAAAATATGAGACCAGTCAGCATTAGTGGACAGATGACATCTCCAACATAACTGACTGTTTGAAGGGTTCATTTCTGAGAGTTTCTCAGGTGTCAAAAAGGATCTGTGTAGAAATTTCCAATGAAAAATCCTCCAGAATTGTGATTAAGAAGTTAGTTTAACTGAAAATAAAATGTTTGTTTTATCTTCCATTGACAATGATACTTGAAACCCTTTAGTTAGGTATTGCCAGTAAGAATCTTTAGGAGCTGTCTTATAGACATTTAAAGTGTTATATAGATATGATAACTCATTCTTAACATTGATATTATTATATAGAATTCCAAAAATCCAGTTTATAATTTTTGGTTCGGTTTTGAAGGATGAGTTATGTATTATTCTACACAGATCCTTAGGGTATGCTGTGACACTGTGAAGAACCAACCAGTCATTAGGGGATAGGCCATAGGTTGACAATATACTTTGTGCGTTCAAAGCTTGTTGGTTTTCAATACATTGCAACCAACAAAATAGGTTATTATTTTCCCATAAACCAAAAATATCTCTATGTGTTTTATCAGGGAAATCCATTGTAATAGTAAATGGTACAAAAAATATATGCCACAGTTTTATATCTAATTTTGTGTTAATGAATTTTCTAACCACGTCAAAAATATAGTTTATTAGAGTTAGTTTAGTTAGTTTTGTTGTACTATACTGTAAATTTACACTTAAATAGTGTCATATCTTGTTGTCTTTGTCAGTTACCAAAGCATTCATTGATAAACAATTTTCATTCATTAGTATAATGGAGTGTAACTGTTTCCAATTGGATGAGTATCTAGGATTTATCCAATTCATCACTATTTTAATTATAGATGCCTTTATATAAGTTTCAGTTTCTGGGAATTTTAACCCCCCCTTGTTCCCATTTTCTGATATGATGAGAATATGCCACTCTATTTCTTTTGGGGTACCATAGGAATTTCATCAGAGTTGAAGTGATTTCTTTAAGGATTTTCTTTCCTGGTGGAAGTATAAGGGCTTGTGCTATATATAACATTTTAGGTAACAAAACCATTTTATCAGCTGTTATAAACAAATTATTCCATTTGCTTATTAATGTCTTGATTAAGTCTATGGTTTTAGCATAGTTAAGCTGTAAGGTTTCCTCTATATTTTTGCCTAGGACTATTCCTAAATAGTCTAGAGTTGAAACTTGGTTTCCAATAATATGATTAACTGGAACCTGTATGTTCTTTTTTATTTATTTAATAATAAATATTTTGATTTAGATTTGTTGAAGGAGAGTCCTGAGATTTTTTTGGAAATTTGTTGTTACTATATCCACTTCACCTAATACTTCCTTAGAGTTGGGTAAGGTAAGTAAGACATCATCAGCAAACATCATTATTTTAGAAATATATTGATCATTTATATACTTATACCTCTTATCTTTGGGTTATTACATATTAAAATGGCAAGTATTTATATGGCCAGAGCAAATAGGACAGGGGACATGGGACATCCTTGTCTAGTACCTCTAGTGATTTGGATTGCTTTGGAAGTAAAGGGACCTAATTTGACATATGCTAGATTATTTTCATAGATTTTCTTTATCTTTGTTATAAAAAAAGGGGGGAAAGTCAAATAACTGTAAGACTTTAAATAAATGACCCCAATTTAAGGAGTCAAAAGCCTTTTGAATATCTAGACCTATTATCAATGCTTCATGGTTTCCTTTATTGAGATAAACTATCAGAGTTAATGCTCTTTTAATATTATCCTGTGTATGCCTGTTATGCATGAAACCAGTTTGGTCTTCATTAATTATTTTAGATATGGGTATTTTCAATCTATTGACCATAATTGACATAAATAGTTTATAATCATTATTCAACAAAGAAATTGATCTATATGAGTTGCAATGATTAGGGTCCTTATTCTCTTTTAATATAAGGGAAATTAGAGAATATCTCCAAGAAGGAGGGATATTTGCTAATGTTTGAACTTCGAGAAAGGTTTTATGTAGGAGAGAGATTATAGAAGAAGGGAACAATCTATAAATTTTGATAATTAAGCCATCTATTCCAGGTGCTTTATGAGACTTACTTGAGAATCCTGAAATCAGTGGAGCATTGCTCTTATAGAACACAGAATCAGTGAAGAAAGGTCATGTTTGATGACTGTGCAAAAGTAATCAAAGCAGCAGAGCAGGGAAGACCTATATAGATGAGCTGCCTCTATTTTATCAAGGCATTTCTGGATCATATAAAAGCTTGGAAAACATCTTAGCCCTTTGTGGTTTCCAAGGCTAATTGGCGTATCTTAAATAAAACATTACCTGCACTGCAGGATACAGTCTGCAGCAGCAAATGGAATCCCCTCTAAATATCATAAGGTTACAAATGGAAATAACATAAGCTTCAGCATGGATCCCAGTCCTTCTCAATGTCTTTTCAAGTGTTACTGTGGATGTACTAGACATAAATGTATGTATTTTATAGAAGACACACAGACCTGCAACAGACTTATTCTGTTATGGGTTAGGGAGGAAAGGGTGGAAAACTCAAGTTTTAAGAAGTGATCAGAAGAATGGTAGCTTTGTAGTCAATGCAAACACATGTAAATTAATACATATCAGAAATAAAATTCCATATAATGCATACACTTCCAGGAAGGATATGGAGTTTTTATGCCTATGTATGAGGAGTCAATTGATGCATTTTATTAAGTGATCAGAATTGATACAACAAAGCAGCAACAGCAGATGCATAAGGAGGACCCTGGTTAGTAGGAAGGACACTAGACTACATGAGGTTTAGAGATACTTTATACTAAGGGTCTTCACTTAGATGCTGTTGTATTATGTCTTAGAGGCTGTTGAACGTGTATAATCCTGAGATGATCATTTTGGTTAACAAGAGGTAGGAAAAATGGTAGTAGGAAGGTAGGTGTTGTATATTAGTTTCTATAAACTTCCACAGTTATGTTTATCTGTAATTTGTACCAGTGAACACACAGTATAATGAAGGGATGGGGAGAGTAAGGGTAATACTGCATTTTGATATTATGAGCATTTAAAAGAGTATGACCTCAGATCCTGGATGTGTTTTATTACTGATGACAGGCAGAAGCTCACTTTTAGTAAGTGAATGGCACTGCACCCTTGAACACTACATGTGTCTGTATTTAATGTTTATTTTGTTGAAAACGTAATAAAAGCCATTTAGAGACATGGTTCTGATGAGGGTATAAACCTACAAAACAGCCTTGGCAGTTACTGTTTGGACAAGAGTATTGCATCAAACATAAATGCACTTTGTTTACTTAGCAACCTAAATTTTCGAGGAACTAATACATGGTTTATAAAAAGTTATCAAGACTGACAGGAATGTACGAGAAAAAGAACCCTGCTGTTTTTAAATATTGTTATTACAGATTGAGTACTTGAATAAAGAATATGGTACACATAAGTCAAGGAACTCTTAAGGAATTAACCATTTGAAAGAGTTATAAAGAAAGTACCCATGGACCATGTAACCTGGGTAGAGCAAAGTAAGATAAATGGCTTTGGTTCTGTTTTGCAGTGGTAGTGAACACAAGATGGCCCTATAGGATACACCAGAATGGAAAAGCAAAGGTCCCTCCACCACAACATAAGTAGAAAAAAAGTTAAGATAATAACAAATTGAAACCAAAATAAAATTGGTAAAGCAATAAAAAGTATAAAACAATGTAATAGTAATGCATCATAAGTGAGCATAAATGATGATTTAATTTTACAAATCAGGTTATAACCTCTGTAATATAGCCATACAGGTTTCCTACAACTTTAAGAGAAGTTTCTTAAACTTGTCATTTATCTTTTCAAGCCTTAGTCAGCTTTGTAACAGACAGAAAATGAGAATGAAAAGTCTTGAAACAAAGCTTCCTTGTGCTATGACTAGACTGGAGGGAGGCTTATCATAGTCATTAATGTTGATGGTTAGGTAAATGAGAATTCTTAGTTTTTATCTAGCTACTGAAGTAAAAAATGCATTCATTAATTGTATAGCATGAAAGGGCTTGTATAGCATGAAAGGGCAATGTTTAGTGGCTGATTAAGATTGCAATATTTAAGCTTAAAACAAAAAAGCTTAATGTTAATCTTGATAGGTATATATTAAAAGATAGCTGAGGAGAGTCAGTCAAACAAAAAAGGACTACTGACCTTAGAGTTTATCCCATGATAAATGGCATTTGCATGATGCAAATATCCTCACAGAGCCTGAGTGAGCATAAACCATGATCACATTTCTGAATTTTGTATCAGGCCCAGTCTATTATCCCCATCCACCTGCACTTAGTAAAACACAATTGCAGTTGTGTGCAAAGTAAAATTTAACCTCCCATGTAAAATTACCATTGTGTCTTAGCCCCATCCTCAACATGAACTGTTTTATAATGACACTCATGGTTTTCCATTTTCCCAGTATTCATAAAGTGCCCATTCCTCCACTGTTTAAGCATAAAATCCTAGAAATAAAACAATCATCAGATTTTCTGATATAAACCCTGTACTCTCCCACCAAGGATATTAGTCTTCTGCACCACCACTTTACATTAGGGATCCTTAAAAATATTTACAAATGCAACCATTCTGTATAACTCAGCACTATTAATAAAATAATCAATAGTAAGTGCTTTTGTCTCTTCAACGTACCTAGTCAAGACTTTATCAGACTACTGGAACGGTCTGATGAAGTTTTTCTAATTACATTCAACAGACAAAAACACTATTTTCTTATTGTATTAAAAGTAACACATTATACAGAACAATTTGTATATATATTATGCCTCTTTTCCCTGTGCCCTTTTGTGTGTCTTTTGGTGAAAATACTTGAAAATGTTATCTGTAAAATTGAAAATAGTATCTGTAAAGTAAAGTGAGGTAAAAAGGTTTTGAACCCTGCACACTGGCTACAGAAAGGAGCAGCATTAACCCCAACACTCACTAATCAGTTGGTGTGGCCATTGTTATTTTGCATAACCCTGATGGCTGGCATGATTCAGTGACTACAATAGTCCAAGAATAATGAAGGAAAGGCCACATATAAGAGACAACTGCAGGAGTGGGTTTATGGGGAGGGTGGGTGGTCAGTACAACAGGTATAGCATCATGATGCACATTACAAACCATAAGAAGAAAGAAACTCTAATGTTTGCCATTAGTGACTGACTTTAAGGATCTGGGATTTATAAGGGCAGACGCAAATAAAATAACAAGAGGCATCGGGGATGTTCTATCAATTCAGGGACAGGTAAGAGGTATGCTGGTGTGTCTGTCTTTTAAAACCTCAAACTCATGTTTCAGCTTTGATATAATTTAAACCAGGGGTCTCCAACTCAAATGAATCAAGCTGCTGGGCAATGACTACACTCAGCTGTGGGCTGGCAAAAAAAAAATCATTCAACCACATACAAAAATAAACAAAAATGCATTAAAAAATATAAAAATTCAGAGCTTAAGCTACTTTTAATATTGTATTTGCATATGATGAAAGTGTACATGGCACAAATGTTACCAAACTCACAACCAAGATCTATATGGCATTACTGCATTAAGCTTGTATTGGGTTCACTTCAACACATCAAAGCGGCAACTTTTTAAATGGAAAAAAGGGTGGTATGGCTGATAGAAAATCAGCTGATTACATGTACTAGCTTTGTTTTACTTTGAGATCATGGTACAGTGGGGATCAGGCAATTTACCCTTTACCCACTGTAGTGCGATCTCGGAGTTGGAATATATAATTAGCAGGAGGTGGGAGGCTGCAGGGGACTTGTCCTTTGCAAAAAATTAATTTTGTGTATTTTATTTTTCAAATCTTTGTGATGTGAACTACAGTGAATATGAATTTTTGTGATTCTAATTATTTTCCTGTTATGGAAAGGTTTTAAAGTTTTGATACTCTGAATGTCTGTCATAGACTCTTTGTATCTTACAACCTTTGTGGGGTATAGTTACAATAGCACAATACAAACTTCATCAAGTCTTGTTATTTCATTATGTACATTAGGCCAATCACACTGTATTGCTGACTGAAAAAAAAATGTCATTACCTTCATGTCGACTTTTCTGCACAGAGCCATTTAATTTTATACTAATTCTGAACAACCAGGAAACTGGCAGACATTTTAATTATTTCAGACCAGTTAAACTAGCAAGTAATTAGATCCTGTTATGACTTATGCAAATTTTGTTTGGTTTGTATAGCTAATAAATTTACATTTCACTGGTTCCCCACTCGTAGTTTTTTTTTTGTTGTCAACTAGATAAACCCATTGGACAGAAATATCACTTTTTAGGGATAATCCAGGAGTACTGCCTACTTAAGTGACTTAGTCAAAGAGTTTGAAAGTGGATATTGAGGAAATCAAACCTAGAACTAAAGGATCAAGGTTAGAGGTACTCATAGCTTTAACCCTCAGAGCTAAATTGCCAGTCTGTTGAGTTGAAGCTAGGGTGCTTTGCAGCCCTTCATAATACCTGCACACAGCCACTGACTTTCATTTCTGCAGGAGAGCTACCATTTTTTCTGTACCTGTGAATGTGGGATTTGTGAGATATTACTATCATATTAATATATATATATATATATATATATATATATATATATATATATATATATATATACATAGATAGATAGATATACTGCATTGGGTATGAACTTGCCATGTTATGCATTATTGTGTGTGTGTGTGTGTGTGTGTGTGTGTGTGTGTGTGTGTGTGTGTGTGTGTGTGTGTGTGTGTGTGTGTGTGTGTGTCTGTTTTAGTCCCAGCTGTCATCAGCATCTGCAGACTGAGAAGAGACACCATAAAACAAGGCAAAGGTTCAGCACAGCATAGCTGTGTAAATTTAGCTCTTTATTTGCCATTTCTAAACCCAAGAAAAGCAAATCCAGTGTAAATGAAGAAGAAGGGAGACACTCTACACTCAGGTGTATGCCCTTAAAAAAACATACAACTGCACTTATGAAACTTAAATACTGCACTTAACTAGCACCTCTAATTAAGTAACAATATGCATGCCTGTACAGTACAGAAGTATCAGCTTACTAATACTATATGAATAGCAACAGAGAAAAAAGCAAAACCCTTTTCTTGTCTATAGGTTTGGCAGAAACATGCAATTGATGCAGTCACAAAATGCAAAGAAAAATCAAAACAGTATATGTTCTTTCCAATGCAAAATTACAAGTGTTGCATCATGTTACTCTTCTCTGATGTTCTTTTTCTTTTCTTTTTCCTTTGTATCTAGTTGTTTTTGTATGAAAGTGCATTACACATACAGTGTCTATGGTGTAGACCTATATATTTTATTATACCTAATATTACAGATTATGTGTATTTATTTTTTATATAGTAATTTATTTTGTGGATATTTTTATAATATTTTTTAACAATGTTTTTACGAAAGTATACCTTTAAAAAGGTAATTGATTCCTAATTGAATGTATGGTGGTAGATAAAGGGTGTTCACTTTCATTTGGAATATATCTGATGAAGTCTGGGAGGTACTTGGACGAAAATGCATTTTTTATTTGTGAAACATAAATTTTTATCGGTTTTACGGAATAAAATACCATTTAATCTACTGTTGTCCCTCCTGCTTTTCCAGTTGTGTTGGTTTCTTGGTTTCGTACTGCTGGAAAGCCTCTGTATATTGTGTGACACATACAATGTAGTTACTGATTTTGTGATGCCAGTTAATATAGACACAACTTCCCATATAAAGCCGGAATTCCATGCATTAGTTTTATAGAAAGTAGCTAGAGGCCAAAATATCAGGGGAAATCTCAATTTATTTCTGAGAAATGGGTATATCTTTCCTATGAGTGCATCTGAGCAATGCTGTGGTAAAAAGAAATGTTGCACGAAAGACAGAGGAAAGTGAAATTACTATTGTGCTGCCCAGAAGAAGAAATGGATCCTTTTATCAAAATGGCAACTGATTCAGGACTAGTGTGCTGTGCAGTTGTCTCCAAAAGTGTTCTGGAAGAAAGTCATACCATTAGAAAAACAGGATGAGAAGATGAATACTGTTAATGTAGAAGAGATGAGAGTGTTGCTAGGAGCAGTAAGTAATACTGTACCTGAAACTATGGAGTTTGTTTTGTCTGCTGAAAATCAAGTAAACAACTGGCCTGCAGTGGAAAAAGTACATTAGATAGAGAAATGAATGCTAACACTTCCTGGAATATAAATGTTCATGGCACATGACTGAGCCTTGCAATAGCGGCAGCTGCAAACACAAGAGTATCAAAAGTAAAATAAAGTCTTCTGAGAAAGCTATACAAATAGTGGCAAAAAACTGCATAAAATAAGAATATATTGTAAGTTATATTATAAATGGGAAATAAAAGAAATACCAAATAGAAAGAAGATTGAGAAAAGAGTTCTAAGGACATACTTGGACTTTATGTCCTAAGACATATATGGACTGTTACCCACTGAAGGAGACAGGATTTTTAATGTGGTTGTAGGAAGGATGAAAGATTTAAATAGTGTTAGGAAGTTAATGCAAACAAAGTATAGGAAATCATTTTGACCAGTTTAGAGTAAGGCTTGATATGACAATGTGCACTTTGTTAAAAAAATTAGTTTAGTTTAGGTATGAACTTGTGCTGGAAGAAGGCTGCTTTTCTTATGAAACAAATGCTAGATGATTTAAATAATTTTATAGATGACAGTGGTCTATAAGTAGGAGAATGGAAAGGGAAAATAACGCTAAAACACTGAATATCAAGCTTCAGCATCTCCCAGATAACATTTTTACTTGTAGCTTCGGCATACTGCAGTGGTGGTGCTGCGGTAGCATTGTTGCCTCATAGTAAGATGTTGTCCTGTTCGATTCTCAGCTAAAGCATCTTCTGTGTGGAGACATGCGTGAATGGGTGTACCTTCGTTGAAGGTTGTGCGCCAGGGCTGGCAACTCGGTACATAAAAATCTACTGCCAATCATTAGCAGACCGGAGTTCCACTGTGGCGACCCCTAACTGGGAAAAGCCGAAAGATACAACAACTTGTAGATTTGGCATGTTATTCTTTGCTGGTTATCAGGATCCTATCTTTAGTATGGGACAATGAGTCATATGAAAACTGAATGTGGTAAAAATGATTGAGTATAACTAAGACAGCTTAAATAAATCATAGGACAACTGGAGTTGACTATTACAAAGTTTTACAAGATTTACTGTTTCAAAACATATTCAAGCAACCTGCCAACAGAGTGCTTCCCAAAATGCATTTATTCACGTGTAGCTGGGCACAAATGTCATACAGAGTGAACACAACATCTCTGTCCTCCATACAGAATAAGCTCTACTGAAACTAACAGCAGAAACCACTTGAACAAAAACAAACTTTAAGAAACAAACAAGGTTCTGCTAATCCAAGGAAATGACTGCCTGGTCAGTCATAAATCAAGTTAATTGCAACCATTGAAAAAAGTAAGCATTTTTCATCCATAATAAATTAAATGAACTTCATCAGACATTGCAAACAATGTATCACACTAGTTTAAATATACCGCTTCTAAATCAGGTGTTCCCATGTCATAGTTGTAAACCCCTCCCACTTTTTCCTTTAAACCAAAAGCCTAGCTCTGGGCATTTGGAATAGTTATCATTTAGTGTTATAGCAAGGTTCCAGCTGACAGATTCAGTTTCAGAAGAACTGACGATATCTGCAATTTTCTGTCAAGGACCATCTGGTATGGTACTGAAGTTATTGATTCTTGTACCAGTTTGGCTGCCTTGCTGTTAAGTTGACACATTACACACATGACAGTAGCAAACTATACTAAAGAATACATTTCTGGCCATTGGCACAGTTATCATAGTCTCTGTTTGGTTCACACAAGACTCCAGTGCATTTCATGGGCTAGACTAACCATATGTGAGTGCAGCTTGTACCAACAGTCATGAATAGTAGGTTTATTTCTTACCTTACTTTACTGAGGACAAGATGAGTAAACAGTAAAGTCAGTCATGGGTACAGTGACATGGAGCATGGGGACACCATATCCTGATTTGTATACAGATTACTGGCATCTTTATTGGGCAATAGGAGTTCATATAAGCAATCAGTTGTATGATTGACCATGTTGTGCCTGTAAAGCATATCATAATTAAACAGGCAGGCAGACCAGATTCTTATTCTAAGACCAGTACATTTCATACTTTAGGCTGCCAATTGTCATGACTGCAGTTAAGGCATCGGGATCAACCATTAGTGTAAAATGTAAATTCTATACCTCATAAATATGTCCTCCATCTCCCGATGGTCCAACACATACAATGAACTCTTTCTCAACAATAACTACTTCTTTTCTGCAGTCATCAAAGTGTGTGAAGCCACAGCTACTGCTTGATCAGTATTGTCTGAGTAGAGTTGGAACAGAGCACTTGGAATATCATATTTAGAAATATCTGGTGACACTGAAGCAGGCAGTGTAGGAAGAAACAGTGAAGAGGGTAAATATCAATGATGACAGCCGCATTAAGTTTCCTAAGGTCTAGAGACATTCTGACAGATTTCTTTTGGGTTACCATATCTGATAACACCCAGGGTGATGCATCCACATTTGCAAGTTACATTAGCTTACAGCAGGCGCTTTAATTCAGCAGACATAGAGATTGTTACTGAAAACAGCAGACAAACAACTTCCTGCTGAACTGGCTGCATGGTTTGCTGTACTTTAATTGCATGCCCACAATTTCTGACACCGACAAAGACAGATTCAGAAAAGTACATACTTAATAGTACATGTTATATAGATGAAAGGACTCTATTCCCAAAAATGTACAGACTGAATGACATGATGAGATCTGTATCAAGTAAAGGAGTCTCAGTTTTACTATGTAAAACATGGTTGGCACTAAATCTTTCTCATACTGTGCAAATGTTTCTACATGACCAAGCATGTCTAGAGTTAAGTAACAAGATGAACATCTGTGTGTTGCAGTGGCATATCAGGAAAACAGGTTTTATATTTATTTATTTATTTATTTATTTATATTTGTTTACTGAGAAAATCCAACTGGGCAGATGCCCATTTTTAGAGGGGTTCCAGTGAGAAAAGTTCCACTTACAATGAAACAACTACATAAAATACACAGTATATAAAATCAGATAATACAATAGCACTGTTCATTATCTGTATACATATAGAAAAGTTCATTATTTGGATACATTCATAGAAAACATGTTTATGCAAAGGTTACAAGAAACTATGTTTATGCAAGGTTATACTTTTTTCATAGAAGCTTGATAGCATATTTTAGGAGTAGATGAATTACATCATATAGAAGCAGAGTTCATTGTTTAGATACATTTATAGAAACCTGTTTATACAGTGGGTATGATTTTTGATAGAAGCTTGACAGCATATTTTAGGAGTAGAAACAAGACAGACAGTACAGAGGATAGGACAGCAAATTTAGAGATAAAGAGTAGAAATTGTAGTGAATTAGTAAGATTGTAGGTGAGAAATTTTAGTTTTCAGATATATATTCCATCAGTTGCTTTGAGGTGTTTTTATCTTACAATTAAGTATTCAGCTGAAGTTCTAATAGCTACAGCACGTGTGAGTATAGGGAGTGGTGAGAGATGGTGTTAACCTGGACCAGTACATGTGCAAAGCCATGTATTTTTAAAGTGGTTTTTGAGTAGTAGTTTAAATTTGGAGTTGTTTGGTACTGATGACTGATGTGATAGATTCTGGTAGTGCATTCCACATTTTTGCTACATGGCTGGAGTAAAGGGAGTCCCCATCAGTATTCCTAGTTTTGGTAACTGTTAGTGTGGTTTTGTTAGTAGGGTGAAGAGAGCGGTTGTTGGCATAGGGTGTTATTAAATGTTGAATGGCTGGAATCTTATGTGGATAGTGAAGTATTTTGTGGGCTATTATCAGTTGATTATATGCAAGTGTGTGGGGTAGTTCTAACCAGGAGAGTTCTTTTAATGATAGACAGTGGTGAGTCCCATATAGGTTCATAGGATGATACTAGGCTATTGGCCTGGAGTCCCTTATAAGCCTAGCCAAGAATTTTCCCATGTTCCCTCGAAGTGAGCACCTCTTTCCCCTGTCCAGTAGGGACACAGGTGAGATACCAGGGGTATATTTTTGTTTCCTATTCAGTTGTCCAGGTTTCTCTTAAAGAGGGCTAGAGAGGTACTCTGCTTGACATGGAGAGGGAGTCTATTCCACAGACGGGGGAATCTTTGGGACACAAATCTATCCTGCCAACAAATTCTATTAATGTCACAGACCAGGTTAAGGCTTTGCATGCAGGTAGCGTGAGTGGAGTTTATCTTACTGATATGCAGCAACTCCTTCAAGGGTGTGTCTGAGATGGCGTTGTATGCAGACACAGGTCACCTCTGAGCAGTCTGTATAAGACTGAGTAGAGGGGTAGGGCTTTTAGCCTATCTGTATAGGATAGATGTTTGAGACCCTGGATTTTCCTTGTCAGGAACCTCTGTGGTCTCTCCAACTGCTGCATGTGCTTTGCAAGGGGGCATTGTACTCGATAATGAGTCTGATAAGGGAGGAGTACAGGAATGTTATGATCTCCTTGTTCCTGGATGAAATACCCTTAATTATGAGATGGGCCATGCAGAAAGCCTTCCGTACAATGGAGGCAACATGGTGGTCAAAAGCCAGGTTGCTCTTAACCTGGGTGCCAAAGTCCCTCATGACTGATTGCATGCTTAGTACATTGTTATTAATGTGTAAATTAGTGGGGAAGACATTTTTCCCAAAGGGGATAATGATGCAATTCTTGACATTCAGTCTGAGGCCATTTTTCTGTCACCAGTCATTAGTTTGGGTAAGGCCCTCTTGGAAGATGTTCACTTCACTAGGGGAATTTAAAACAGCACACAGCTTGCAGTCATATGCAAACTTGGTCACCCACAGACCACTGGTTTTGGCTTGCACCTCAGAAAAGTATATCCCAAACAGTAGAGATATGTAGAGTGAGTGGCAAACTTTGCCAAGCTTTTCAAGGTCAGTTTTTCTGAGGTTAGTGAGAATGGGGGAGGCATATAGAAGGGTAGAAAGGAGATGAGTTCTACCAACAGATATTCTAGTTGTATTGGTAAGAAACAGTTTGTTTCTATATAGGGTTCCAAGCTTTTTGTGGACCTTTTTAACTGTTTGTGCTATGTGTCAATCAAATCTCATGTTGTTGTCACTTACTATACTTAATACTTGGAACTGTACATCTGGGGTAATTATTGTATTATCTGAAGCTGTAACAGTGAAAGAGGGAATGAATCTTCATTTAGTAATAACACTAAAGACCTAGTGTCTGTAATCAGTTAATGGAGGTTGAGTGCCTGATGAGACACCTACTTCAGCAGTACAAGCAGTTTTATTTGCTGCAGAAACACTACTTGTCATATACAAAACTGTGAGCCCTGCTGCTTCAATTACCCTATCAACAGCCTTCTGAGTAGAATAGCAAACTTTAGCTAGATGTCTGAGTCTCCTGAAAGTTTTACACATTCTTGTTAAAGCTGGACACGTAGATGAATTAGATAGATGCCTGCTTGAATTATAACAGTACCAAGTGCTGTGTGAGAACCTCCCTGTGTGGCTTTGTTGACCCCTGTGGTCTGCAGACATCTACCCCATCATGTGGCTGTAGCTGCTTCTTTCACACATGCAGATTACGTACTGAAAGGTCTACAGATTTCACCTGGTCAGTCTTTTGTGTCACATAATTTGCAGTCTTGGTAGTAACTTGGATTACTTTCTCCAGGGTTACAGGCTCAGGTAGCAGATGTTCATGAATCCAATAACAAGACATATCTTTAATCAATTGATTTCTCGGCAGTTCATCTTCCTTATCACATAAAGGCTCACCATGACAACATTTCACACACATGTCGCATGACTGTTTTATTCTGCCACTGCTCCCTTTGCTCAAATGTAGGTTTTTCACCAATCATGTTTACTTCTTGAATAAAATGTGCTTTTAAAGTAATAAGAGCAGAAGTATAAGGTGCTCCAGTAGCTGGAAGCTTATTGTAGACCCTCAGTGTGTTAAAGAACTGGGGCAACAGAGTGAAGCAGCATGCTTAAGGGAATCAGGACCTTCCTACCCCTCAGTGTGGATCATAAGTAAATAATTTTTGTTCACCTTGACACTAATGGTAAGAAGGTGGTAAGGGAACAGCCATGCTACTCTCTCTTTTTCTCTCTCACTTTCAATGTGTAGTGCAGGTGAGATTTAAATAAAACATAGGACAAATGGAGCTGGCTACTGCAAGACTTCACTAGATCAGAAAAACATCCAAACATCCTAGCAATGCGATGCTTCCTAAAATGCACTTATTTAGGTGCAGATCAGCAAGCAGGTCACATAAAGTTGTCATAGCAGTTATGTGTGTTCTGTGTGTTGAAAAGGATCACTTAAATGAATACTGTAAAACGTGTACTTCATCTACTGACTAGAAATTTCCAAAATGCAAAGCATTACCAATAAGCAGAATTGCGTGAATAAAAATGCAAAGGGAGTTAATAGAAAAATGACAGGGCTGTGTGGCATACAACACAGACAAAATAATTAGATAAAATTTGCTGTCCCTTCAAAATAAAGTTTAAGGTCTAGCAAGTGAAGTACAAAGTATAAAACTCCAGATGCCAAAGGAATAGAAGTAACTTTGTTCTTCTTTTAGATCAAAAAATACCAATGTAAACATTTAAAACAAGAAACTTCTTTATCAGATGATGACATTAAAGAAGAGGAGGAATGACAGAAAGAGAGAAAATTACAAGGAGTGTCACATAGTGACTTTTTGATTGATATGAAATAAAAACAAAGGAAAAGTGGGAAAATTTGTAAAATATGGTAAAATATGATTAAATGCAAACAACATACTGCAAAGAAGTAGTAAGTTAGTAGTACTAGGATTAACTAAAGTTTTAAACTCAGATATTTCTTTCTTTAAGTAACTATAAACAGTAACTGAAAGGCCACTTGGACTTGTCAACTGGTAAAGAAAAGTGTCCTTGGCTATAATAGTGATAAATAATGTAGAATGGAAGTTCAGTAGAATATAGGAGATTGGGAATGCAAGGAAGGGATATTTGCAGTGAGTCAGATAGAGGAGAAGAAGCTGGAAATGAGGAAAGAGTCCAACTGGACATTCCTAAATTTGGAGAAAGGATATGACAAAGTCCCAAGAAAGCTGATTTACAAAGTCTTGTGATAGTTCAAAGTCCTGGAAAATTTGATAGAATTAGTGCATACTATGTACAAGGGCACAATGACACAAGACTGAGCAGCGTTCAGACTCATAGATGGGTTGCCAGTTATTTACCTAAGGGTTCCTCTGTCAGCCCACTGTTGTTCAGGTTCATGATGAAGTACCTTAGCAAACCCGTTGGTGTGGGTAAGTCACCAAACCTGTTGCATGCAGACTCTAAACAGGAGCTTCAGCAAATTACAGGGACTGGAATGCAAGACTGAAGGCACATGGGATGAAATGGGATGAAATGACAGCAAATATATTCACTATCTTTTCAAAACTGTTGCTAGCATGATTATTAGCTTGAATAAAAAGCTGAAAGAATGATATGAAATATAAAGGGTTAATTTAGAATAGTATAAAATGCTGAAAATTAGGAAACAGTAAGTGTGCTGGCAAACATATGTAGCATAATTAGATATTGGCATCCATGTAAAAGAGTATGTTACTGAGAAACAAAGTCTGTAAAAATAGTTGGAAAGACATCAGTGAGGTAAAAATATGTAACATCAAGCAAGATAAAGTTAGAACATCAAGTTTCAGATAGTGCTGGAACACCACGTTTCAGATAATGCAAGACTGAGTTTCTCTGGACCACCGAACTTGAAAAAGAAAAAAGGGCAAATTATAAATTAGAAGAACAAAGAAAACGTGTTATACAAAGGAAGACTGTTATACATCAGACGTTTGTATAAATATGAATGTGTATAAACAAGCTTTGGGAATTTGCGATAGAGAGCTGACAGCATTTGTATTGCATGCTTGTAGATTCAAAAGAAAAATGTAATTGTAAAATCGTACTAACTGAAGCAGTTTGTCTCAGTGTATTTATTGTACTTAGTACAATACAGTATTAAAGTAGTTGGTCACACTAAGAGTTAAATATTGTGGTATGCATGTGTACTAATGCAAGAAACCAACAGAAGATGCATATATAATTTTTCAATGGTGAGCCACAGTTGATGGACCGAATGGTTTCTTCTTGTGACAACTACAGCTTCTTTTTTTATTTTATTCAGTTAGTACATCCAGTTGCAGTGCTGCCTTCTGGTTTATCCTGTGCAAAAGGATCCAGCTGCAGAACAGCTGATCTCTGCAGGTTTCACAGGTCCTGTACATTCACTCAGCTGAATCTGCCAGCTGTGTTTGACCACCTTTTGGGAGAATCAACAAGGGACTTTCCACGCTTTCTCAATGGAAGAATTGATCACCTTTCACACAGAAACTAATAATTCACGTTTTGTTTCTCATTCTACAGCATGGATGCCATAAAACACAAAAGTGTAAAGTGTAAGACTGCCTTTTAGGTAGACAGTAATAATAGCCCAGCACATGTATGGTCAGGATTTAAAGATTTAAAGAATATTAGAGATCCACTTTTGAGACCTATAGTCTCTGCTAATGGTTTCAAAACCCACTCATTAGCTAAATTTGTAGACTCTAAGATCAAAAAGGTTTGGGTGGAATATGATGGGTTCCTAAAGATTCATGGGATTTTTTAAGAAGTGTTAATCCCAATAGTTTTGAACAGAATATTATTTTTTATTAATAGATATTGTTGATTTATTTTCCATTATTCCTCGCAATATAGGGATGGATTGTTTCTTGGAAGCTTTTTGGAGGTTAACAAGTTTAATTGGAAGGAAATTAGAGTCATCATGGAATTGCTTGAGTTGGTTCTTAACAACAATTTTGTTAGCTTTGAGGGGGAATTTTTCAAGCAAGTTAATGGCATAGCTGTGAGGGTTTGTTGTGCCCCCAGCTATGCAAACATTGTTTTGAACACTTGGGAGAAAAAAATTCCTTTTGAACTCAGCATATAAAGATTGTTGGTGTCTTTATAAAAGATACCTAGATGATCTATGTTTCTTTTGGGTAGATAGTGAGGATAAACTTGTAGAATTTATACAATACATCAATGGAACCACTGACTTTCTAAAATTTACATACAACATTACTAGAGAAGCAGTAAATTATTTAGATGTTGACATCTACAAAGACTATGACAATAAAAAATTTGGTTCTAGAGTGTATAGGAAAAAAACATTTTCCAACTCTTATTTATATTACACAAGTACTCATCCCTGCAAACAAAAACGAAATTTGGTGAAGGGGCAGTTTATCAGAATATCGAGGATGACTACTAAAATGGAAGATTTTGACAATTAATGTGTTAAGCTAAAGCAAATGTTTCTAGATAGGAAATATCCAGAAAGTATGTTGGAAGAGGTCATAAGGGAAGTTAAGAATGGTAGATCTGATAGATTTAGTCCTATTTTAGGAGTAAGGATCTCTGATGGAATTAGGGCACAAATAGAGGAGGGTACAATGAACAGTGAAAACCATTTTAGTGGTACTTTTATTTTAAATTTTAACAGTGATTCAGGGTTGATTAAAAAAGTAGTTAAAAAGAATTGGAATTCACTTTCTAATTTTTCGGACCTTACAAACATTTTCCAACAGCCAGTTACTTTTTCTTACAGGAAGAATAAAAATATTAAAGAACTTTTGGAAAGGAATGTTGTGGATAGGAAAGACTATGGGAGAAAACATGGCTTATATAAATGTGGAAAATGCATACAATATTGCCATATGTTTAAAGGTGAAAATTTGTTTCTACAAGGCAGGGACAAACTTTTGACAAGTAAATCTTTTGTAAATTGTGACACTAAATGAGTTATTTATTTGGCAGTTTGTAGGAAATGCCCCTCCTTTTATGTGGGGAAAATGGAGAGGGCTCTTAAGAGAAGGATATACGAACATATGTACCACATCCGTAAGCAAGATCTTAACAATGCTCTGTTTAAGCATACTAAAGTTTGCAAACAAGCTTTCTTTCTGTTTTTGTTCTTAAATGCATCCCACATGATATTTGAGAGGGGGATTGGGAAAATAAAATTGAAGTCAGAGAATTATACTGGCAGTTGGTTTTGGAAGCCTGCAGACGACTGGGACTGAATGAAACTGTGTCCATAGTCTCTATTTTGAAATTAGGGTCAGCTAGGCTTTGATGGATTTGAATTTTATGTATATGTTATTTTTCAGCTGTACCGTAATGGTTTTGGAGTAACAAGTTATATTTTATAAATTTTATAAATTTTATAAATTTTACAGATTTAAATAAGTTTTTATCTTAGCCACTAGATGGTGCTATTGATATGCATTTTACATGTGTGTTATATGCATTCCTTTTTTATATACGCCTTCTGTCTTCATGATAGTGAAAACTTTTATGTTATAAGTTTTTAAGATTGAAGTTTTAATAATTTTTCTTCATCAAGTCATATATATGTACTTAGAATTTTAAATTCATATTTTTATTTAGTTATTTATGTATGAATGATAAGCTATTATGGGTTTGGCAGTTCTATATGGAAATGTATTTGTAGTGTATTAATATTCATGAGATGTAATTATTCACAAATGTGATTGGTTTAAGTATTTTTAAATTTGTATTTAAGGGGAAAAGTTTTAATTAATTTATTTCACATCTGAAGAAGTTCCATTTGGAATGAAAGATGTGGTGAAAAAGTTAAGCATTTTGTGTGATATATTTGGGTGCTGTTTTCATCTTTTATCCATTAAAGTTTTGGCATTTGTACCACTCGTTGTGGCTGTTGGCACTTCTCTTGTATTTTGCTTTAGTTGGAGCTTTGCTCTTTGAAGTACTTGTGTCTCTCCTGCTAGGATTTAAAGATTGGTATAAACATAACTGTAGCACATGTAGTACTTTACTAGGTAAAGTTGATGTCAATGCTTTATGTAAATGCATTGCATTTAACTGGTATCTTAAACAGCAACATCACTGGTATGACAGTAAACGTTTATTGCACAAGTCATATGAAACTGCTTTCTGTGAGCAATGCCATAAAAGTAATGGTAAACAACCAGATGCATTATGTCCTGTCACCACATGTAAAATGTTAATTTCAGAGTTACAATATCAGTCAAATCAGTTATTTACAGAATCTTCTATAGACAAAAGTGGCATAAAACCAATGCACATTACAAAACAGATAAAAACAGAGACAAGGTTCATGGTGAACTGACAAAAAGATTTAATAAACTTCTAAGACACAGTCAGAGTGAGTTCAAAAAGTTCAGACAACATATGCAAACACTTTTTCAGAAGTGCATAAGAGCTTTAAAGTAAAAAAACAAAAACAAAATACTGACAAATATAATCTGGTTAGTAAAGAGTTAAAGCAACAGCAGTTAACTACGCTGATAGGAAATAATTTACAATGTACTATTCTACCTTTAGAAAATGGTTAAATGTACACAGCAGAAACTTTCATTCAGTTAAAGCAAGGCATTTGAATGGTGATTTTCAAACCATTTCAAATAACAAAACAGTTCTAGGGCATAGAAATCAAATGGAAGTAGTTAAATACAGTAAAGACATGATGTCATAAGACAGACTGCATGTATATTCTTTTCACCTAAAGTGCAGCAAAAGGCACGCAACAGCAAATGTAAACCATGTAAATATATCTGTTTTAAGCATGTGTTAGTTAAGCCAATATCTCTTTTGTTTCTTGCAATATTTTGTAATTGTATAATAGCATCAAAAATAGCAAAGACTCCAGCAAAAACAGTATTCAAAAACAATATTATGCATAGTTAGGCAAGTTAATGTTTATTACAACTGCATCCTAATATCAAGTTGCAAGTATATTAACGAATGACTGAAGGTGCGAGTAAGTGCTGAAGGAGTTATGGGTTAAGTGTCTGGAATGCGCAGAAAGAAAAAAAAGTATGTGAGCTCAAATCTTTCCAGGCTGGAATGGCTAGTTACAAGGAATGTTGTATAAGATAAAATGTAACTGGTACTGAAATTTATAAGGTCAAGGAAACAAGACCGGTCACCAGGCCAAATGGCAGAAGCCACTCTAGCCTCAGCTGTAGATAAAATCAAGGAGAAAAGATTAGTGGTGAAGTCTCATGTAGAGAAAGCAGAAGATGATTTGGTAAATAAGATTTGGGAGCAACAGAAGGAAGGCTACAGGAAATGAGAATATCCAGTCAAGAGATGGATGGATTGCATGAGAGAAGTCCCATAACAGTCAGCCATGACTGTTGAATAAGGTAGGTGAGAGGCATAAATCAAGAGAGGTGGCAACAGCTGACATAACACCCTAATCCCGTGTAGAAAATGGGAAAAAAAGGGTTGATGATTATAATGATGATGATTGAAAAGTGAGGCTTTAATAACAGATACTGGATTAGAAAAAGGGATTACTATAAAACTAACATTGTTATATGGGCTCATGTGGGGGAAAAAGAAGAATAAACCTATGAAGAACACCAGAGTCTTTTTATATACCATAAAGCCACTGTATATAGCAGCACTTATCCATCCAGCAATAAAGTTTTTTTTTTTGCGTGAACCTACTGATGCTTCTGGAGCACTTTCTTTTAAGCCTGAAGCCATATATATTTTATCTTTGGCTTTGTTTTTAGTGTAAGAGTTCAGTGACAGCTTTCAGGACTTGTCCACTAATACCTTGCCAGTTTTTGGAATGGTGACTATTAAACTGTGAAACAGCTGAAAGAATAGCGGAGGAATATGTAAATCAAATATAGTGAATTAAATGGTTAAGAAATGTAGGGTTTATATATAGAGTGAGTAGTAACATAACAAAGATCCCATTGGAATAATAATCTACAACATATTCATATCATAATATCGACAAACTAAAGGGAATGGTAGAGTGTGTGAAATGACTGACTAGGTGTAAATATAGGTTGTGTAAGTCTGAAGGAATTAGAAAAGGTTGTCAGATGTATCTGAAAGTATAATGCAAACTTTGATAAAAAAGTTGACCAAGGAAGTCAGCATTGTATATATGAAAGGGAGACATCAATAACATAAAATGTGTTTGGTTTGAGAGGATTTAAGCCATTTATTGAAAATTTTAACAGAAACTATAGCAAAACAAGAATATGTAGCAGTATGTGAATATAGGAACAAACTTGCACGAGCACTGAAATAAAAATATAGCCAGATTATTTTTTATTTATTTTATTTATTGAATTTTAAGACAGAATATATGTGTGTGAATGAGAGGGAAGACAGAAGAATTGTGAGGATGCAGGGAGTAGAGTTGGTAAAGGTGGATGTGTGAAGACTGGTAGAGATGGGTGAAGGCTGCCAGCCTAGCCAGATAGAATTGTGCAGATAATTCTATCATTTGTAAATATGAATGTTGAACTACAAGTTTGTTTTCTTAAATGAAAGAATAGGCTGTTAAATGTTGAACTTCAACAATGTGGCAACATTGTCCTCTGCTGTATAAACGAAATCAAGCATTTCATATCTGTTCTTTGAAATTAAAATTATGTCTTGTATGTCCTTTGATCTCCAGAGCTCGGAGCCTTTTGGTTTGGGCTAGCACATTCTTTCTGTTTGTTTTAACTTAAGGAATAATTACTAGAGTGTACATGTGAAATGTCTTTTATTGTTGCAGCTTCCTGAGCAGGTGTTAGCTTGCTAAATAATGTAGTCTGTTGGCCTGGGAACCCCAGGCTAAGTGTCAAAAATGATGTAATGTGTACACTGGGAAACCCAAGTGTGAAAAGTGATGCAATCTGGGAGGACCCAGCAGAAATGTTTGTTAGTAATTTTAAAAACTATTGATCAGAGAGAGACTAAAAGCATTTTTGTCTTGATAGCCAACTCATCAGCACTCTGACTGTTGTCTTATGTAAGTTATCTTAGACTTGTGTTTTCTTTTAGAGAGCTAGAAATTAGAAAGTTCAGACTAAGTGTTTTTCTGTGATGTCAGAACTGTAATACTGATTTATTTTAAGTATTTCTGTGTGATCTCTAAACTCTTGACTAGCACTGGTTGTGTAGTAGAAAGTATTATCTTGTGGTTTTATTATTTATTATTAAATATTTTAATACATTTCAACTGTGGCTGGTTTGTGTAGAGATAAGTTAAGCTATAGAGTACATTGCATGTATATAAGGATCCTGTACCAGGTCACTCTAATAAGCCTTGAGACTGTTTAGTCATACTACCAATTGAATAATAATATTGCACAGTAATGATTAGACATCCTTTTAAGGGCCTTTGAGTAGCTGATAATTATTAGCTGGGTGGTGGCAGGGTACTACCGTATGGTCTGGGTAAAAGGGGCACAGCTGGAGAACCTGTGCCAGCCTTCGTCAGAAGTGTCTGTGTGGTTGTATAAACTCTTATCTCAAAGTGAGTGTGTGTCAGCTACTTGGGCAGGGACACAAAGCACTGGTTGGACAGAGAGGGTGCTGGAGATTTTAGCTTGCCCAGCTAGGCTGAGATCTAGACCCTATAGCTGTGCCAGTGGGGAGTCTTATTGGGGACCTGGAGAGCAAGTGAGCGACCAGCCCCAGACTGACTGTGATCTCTGTGTGCTCTTAAGGGAAATTTCACTTTCCTGTGTGTATTTGTTATCCTTTCCTCATATATGAGATGCCCTCTCTGGTGTTAGTGGTGAGGATTGTGGCTCTTTGATTGCTGGACCAGGGCATGGGTGTCACAAGATGAGTTTAAATACTTTTGATTAACAGTTCAAAGTAATGGTGAGTGTGGAAGAGAGGTAAAGAAGAGAGTGTAGGCAGGGTGGAGAAGAGTGTCAGGAGTGATTTGTGACAAAAGGGTACCAGTAAAAGTGAAAGGGAAGGTCTACAAGAGGGTAGTGAGACCAGCTATGTTATATGGGCTATAGACGGTGACAGTGACAAAAAGTGAGGAGTCACAGCTGGAGGTGGGAGAGTTACAGATGTTAAGATCTGCATTGGGTGTGATGAGGATGGACAGGATTAGAAATGAGTATATTAGAGGGTCAGCTCAGGTTGGACAGTTTAGAGACAAAGCCAGAGAGGCGAGAATGGGTTGGTTTGGACATGTGCTGAGGAGGGATGCTGGATATGTTGGGAGAAGGATGCTAAGGAGGGAGCTGCCAGGTAAGAGGAAAAGAGGAAGGCCTAAGATAAGGTTTATGGATGTGGCAGGAAAGGGCGTGCAGGTGGTTGGTGTGACAGAGCAGGATGCAGAGCACAGGAAGAAATTGAGACAGATGATCCACTGTGGCAACCCCTAATGGGAGCAGCCAAAAGAAAAAATAAGTTTTTACTGGGCTAGTCTGACTGGCCAGAGAAACCTACCCCTTTTCAGTGGAGAGAAATGCTCCTTATATACATAAATTCACAGAAATTTCCCAGATGATTATTGAGTACATTTGACAGTATTGGTAGTTATATCCAGATTATAGACAAGGAATATTATTTCAGAAAAAAATAGCAGATTTCTTAAGAAACACATTTCTTGATTCTGAAAAGACAAAGTGGAGATAAGCTGGAAGTAACATAATATGCGATTTTGAAGAAAATGTGAAACAAAGAAATAGTAAATTGAAAAAGAAAATTGATTACTGATGATAAAGAAACCATTATTGTGGTTTTTAGAATTAAAAAAATAATAATTGTGGGTGGGAAAGTGATGAAGAGAAGTGCGCTCAGGTGATGTATTACCTAAGGAGAAAGAAGGGAAAATGAATAAGGCAACTGAAAATGACAAATTATGTGGAACAAGTGACATTCCAGTAGAAGTATAAAAGAAGTTATGAGGAACTGGTATGAAAAATATTAACAAAAGTGTTTAAGGGTATTATTAGAATAGAGGTGGTG
The DNA here is from genome assembly GCF_019279795.1 of Protopterus annectens. Lineage (NCBI taxonomy): Eukaryota > Metazoa > Chordata > Ceratodontiformes > Protopteridae > Protopterus > Protopterus annectens. Next base: position 1,699,023,822 of record NC_056728.1, on the reverse strand, counting down.
AGGAACATCCAAAGAAATTAATGTTTTTATAATACGAAAAAAGGAGGAACTGAATTACTAAAAATGGACAACAATTGTGCTTTTAAATACAGATGTAAAATGGTAGTGACAATTGTTGAAAAAAGATTAGCAGGAAAGCTTCCAGAGATGACTGATAACAGCCAAACGTGAGGCTGAAGGGTGCAGAATGGCATACTCTTTAATAATATTAATAGACTTGTGTGGAAGCCAAGGGAATTTTCAGTTTTAATAATCAAAAAAAGCTTTTGATAATGGTGCATGTGAGACATTACAAGAAAGGCTAGAAATGAGTGTGGAAAAGAACTTAGATGGAGAAATAAGAGGACTATTCAAGAATGCAATATTTAAAGTATTAGCAAACAGTCATCTGGAGTTTGGGTTTGGGATGAACAAAGGAGAACAATACGGTTGTCCCTTGAGCCCCTTGTTGTACACATGCTATACAGGCATTTTTTAAAGAAAGTAAAGACTGCTATTGGAAATAAGAAAAATTAAAGAAATAAGAGTTATGTTCCCAAAGGTTATAACTTATGCAGAAGATATTTCTGCTGCAATAAAAGAAGGAGAAGTCGTGCAAGATGTATGTGGAAAAGAAGATTTAAAATAAACACTTAAACAGAAGGGACAGGAGTAGATATAATTCAAAGAGTGCCATGAAGTATATGCTGCACCATTCAAGCAAGGAAACAAATTTTAGGGTATTGCATGGAAACTGTGCTTCAGCTATCTTAAATCGTGAAGAAAACATAGAAAATTAAATGAAGGTGGTGGAAAAATGGGCAAATCAGACAGCAAAAATAATATCTAAATAGTCATTGCTGGCTTGCCCATCCCGTAGTGAGGGAGATGATAGAAATAGCCTGGTCATTTTATGCTGCTGACACCTTGTGGAGACTCCGTAGTATTACCATAGGGAATTAGCTGATTCATAGGTGAACACTAGGCTAACTGCCCCAAAGTGCTATTATAAGCCTAGCCAATAACCTGAGATTGGAATCAAACCTTATATCGTATGTCTATGAAGTGAAGACCTTAACCATTATGCCAAAGCCACCCCCATCTTGGCCACCTGATGAAAGGTACTTTTGCCTGCCTAAAAGTGCACTGGACTGCAGTTATGGATCAGGGTGTGTGTTTGTAGGTGATATGTGTGTGTATGTATGTGCATGTGTGTGCACACAAATCTGCCCACACACATGTACCATTATGCTCTGCACTGCAGGTCTATTTCAGTGATGCACCTGTCAACCACTTTTGGGAGGGGAGTGTGAATATATAAACATTTTGTAATCCCCTGATTCATTGTAATCACAATGCCACACCTTCACTTCCATTTCCCAGTGTTAATGGATGATGGGAGAAGGAAATAAATGAGCTAATGGGAATAAAGGATTGGTGATTATCTGGGATAGGGGCCAGAAAATGGATAATTAACTGTCTAAACCCTCTCAAAGAATTGTCCTGTATAAACTGAATGAGGCCTTGGTGCTTTATATTATTTATTTTACTTTCCTTTTCTAGAGAAGTATACTGACAGAAAAAAAATTAAATTTAGGGTAAAGGGCTTTATATTAACATCAGAAGTAGGAAAAAGTACAAAGTAAAAAAGGAAAAGATAGATAGAAGTTATGTAGGTAAAAAAATCTATGGAATAAGTTGAAGTGCACAACATTAGTAAGTATAACTCTCAACTTCTTAAGTCTAAGATCGGGAAGAAAAAATAATCAAGGACATACTGTTACCACTGACTTAGAAAGCTGAAATGTAAGACAACTTGAATTAACATGCATTTTCTGAAACAAAATAAATCTGTAATTGCAGTTACTTTTATTATTTGTGAACTATTATCATCTAGCCTTTTCTGAGATCTCACGTATTTTAGAAAGGACAGACTAAAATTCTGAGCCAAAATCAAGGACATCCCTGGAAATTATGGATAGTTGAGAGGTGTTTTAGGAAAGTGTATAAGATAAAATTAACAAATATTTTCAAGTGGATCTGTGGCACAGTCCCCAGGATGCAAAAAGCATATTGTCAGCAGCACTGTATGCTCACACTGTTCCCAATAGCACTGCAGCAACATACGGCGATTTACAGCTATGACAAAGCTGCATGGAGTGATAGCTCATTACTGATCATTACTGGGGTCTCTGAAGTGTACAGTGCACTGTTACAGGTAGCCGTGCTAATGTTCCCCCTACAAACCCAGACATGCACACACACAGACAGTAACACAGAGACAACCAGACAGCTGTAATAATTTTTCTACAAACACACACACACACACACACACACACACACACACACACACACACACACACACACACACACACACACACACACACACACACACACACACTGCTTTGCATTACTTACCTCCCATGGGGCTGACAGACCTACTCCATAGCACTGAGTGGGTGCCCATGAGCACTATTTTGGATTCACTTTCAATATAGCATGATAGAGCTACTTATTAAATCACTTTATTGTGCTGATCTGATCCTGGCACAAAGTTCAAGGGAAGTGAACATGACTACTTATCTTTAGTCACACTGGACTGCCATATTTGCATGTGGCCTTCACCAGTGAGACCAGTGTAGCACTATCAACCAGAGCCTTCAGCAATGACACTACACTAATCTCTGAATCAGGAACCCTAATCACACTGGAAAAGCCTGTCCAAAATAACTTTGCAAACTATAATATGGGCTTATGAACCCTAGACAATGTATTTAAAAAAAAATCTGTGAAAAAGCACTCTTTCCAGTGTATATGGAACAAGAAGTGTGTGTGACAGTGTGGACATTTGAGTATGAGAACATTTAATTAACAAGAAATATGATGTATAGAAGTTGAAAGGGATATTTGTGTGCGTCTGCTTGTCTGTCTGCCTGTGTCTTGGTGTCTGGGTGAAGCATGGATGTCAGGTGAAGACGGAGCCACTGACTATCTAAAAGATTTAGGCTTTGTGTTCACCTCTTTCTCAGTCACAGCCATTATTCTGCACATTTCCAACTCCTCAGTCATGCTTCTAAACTAAATGCTCATTTGTTCTGCTTACATCAGTGGTCTTTATCCTGTGCCAGATCCACTTCTTTTACTAGTTTGCTCCTTGGCTGATCATTTCTGTTTCCATAAACAATTCTATCTTTAATGACTCAGTCAGGCCACCAAATTCATAGTTTTGTACTCTGTGCTTAAGATCAATCAGCAACCAGTTTAAAATGTTAAGTCCTGGAAGTCTGAAAGAGTGAAAATGCCGAGTCAAAAATGACTGTATTTCCAAGTACTTTCTTTTTTCCAAGTTGAGGTATGGTGATTTCAAAGTTACTATATATGAATAATAGGGTAGAGGGAGTGTCGGGGGGGGGGGGGTGTCTCCCCCCATGCAAAAAAAAAAATAGGAGAGCAAAAATGTTGACATTTACTGTTTTCTCTCTCTCTCTCTCTCTTTGTTTTAATTTGGTAAATTTAAGACTTGCAATTACAAATCTTGGAATTACAATATGGAGCCATCAGTCACACAAGCTTCTTTTGTCCCCCATCCCGTTGATTACTACGGAAAAAAAATGGAAGTTTTATATACGTTAGAAATTTCCTTTGCTTAAAATATGGCTGTAATTGATTTCTTGAAACAGAAAACTTATCTGTCTCCTCTTGTCTAAAGGTAAAAGTATTTTTAAAAACTTGATAGCTTTCTCAAGTGAAAGATGAAGGAACATTGCAACCTGTATGTTTTCAGATTTTTTCACAAGTTATTTCAAAGAGAGATACAAATACAGCTCAAAACACAAAATCCACAAGATTCAGTTTTTAGACAGGTTCCCCTGTAGCTTCGTTTGTATTTGTGGTTGTCATGCTGTCATTTTGAGCCAAAATTGTGGAAAATGACATTAATATACATTAGTGATTCAGTGCAGTATGATAACAAACTGATGCAACAATTAGATTCAAAACATTAAAATGCAAGAAACAGAGCACTTTAAACAGTTTGAACATATAGAAAAACAAGATTAAAGGCAAAGGACTTGTTCAGTTGTACTGCACACCTTTCATTTCCCACAGAAGTAATCAGTAGAAGATGCAGTAGAGAAGTATAGGGCAGCTCAGGAAGTACAACAATTCTGTATTTAATGAGCCCGTTCTAATGTAGGTTACAGTATAAAGAGTAGCATTATTCAGACAACATGCCATATATTTGTATCGGTTTCAAGAATATCTATTGTCAAGATGATCAAATGAAGAGGTGTACACACACAGAGCTACTGAACTAAAGATGCATTATTAAAGATATACACCTACATAAGATGAAAGTTCTTCTTGCCAGTTACCCACTTAAATGAGCTTATTTCACATAACTGTCCTTGTATGTGCAACCAAATGAAACATTTACATGTACACCCCTAAACTCCACCATCACAAGATGTCATCACATGAACTTCTTCTTCTGGCTTTTCTCAGTTAGGAGTCACCACAGTGGATCACCTGTCTGCTCATGATTGGCAGTGGAGTTTTACAGTGTCGAGTTGCCAGCCCAGCACCCAACCTTCCATGGAAGGCACACACATGCACGCACTCACGCCTAGGGCCAATTTAGTGTGTCCAATCCACCTACAGCATGTCTTTTGGATGTGGGAGGAAACCAGAGGAAACCCACGTGACCATAGGGAGGACATGCAGACTCCGAACAGAAGGCACCCCAGCTGGGAATCAAACCGGAGAACCGCTTGCTGTGAGGCGACACCGCTAACCACTGCACCACCATGGCCGCCCACTTCATCACATGAACAATACATATAAATGGATATACTTTGAAATATGAAAGTAGAAAAAAACAGCAAATGACAAAATGTTGATCTCAAAGGATCAAAACTCAAAAGAATGAAAAATGTAAAAGCAAAAGTCACATTTTTTGCAGGGGGATGCCCCCTCCTAATTATGCACACATATCTATATCTATATCTATATCTCTCTCCCTCTCTCTCTCTCTCTCTCTATATATATATATATATATATATATATATATATATATATATATATATATATATATATATATATATATATATATATATATATATATATATATATATAGATACACACACACACACACACACACACACACACACACACACACACACACACACACACACACACACACACACACACACACACACACACACACACCAACTCTGAGATCACACAACAGCAAGGAAAGGGCAAATTTGAAATCCCCTGTGTTATGTGACCCACAAATTAATGCTGGCAAAAGTCATCACTTTTGCCAGCATTACTTATACTCAGCTATATAGATATATATAAATATATATACATTTACTTATATGACTATATAAGTAAGGTTGCCACCCATCCTGCTATCAGCGGGACATTCACAGGTTGAGCTGCCTCATCCCGTTGCCCTCTGTGCAAAGCAGTGGGACTTGAAGTCCCACTTTTCAATCACACTGAATCACCATGGAAAAGCCACAATTACTTCTGGCTATTCTACAACAATTCAGTTACATCACCAACCCAGACCTACAAGCACAGCTATTCCCTGTTATGTCTGGGTGTTTTAAATCATGCAGTAATTGGTTGCAATTCATGAAGGGGGTGGGGATTGGGGCAGAAAGAGCCCTACAAAGATCACGGCTGTAGACAGGTTTGTTTTTAGCACTTCTACAGCTGCTAAAGAAATAGACCGAGATTTGTTTTTGTTTTTTTTTTCTTCCTAACAGCCAAGCCATCCATCCATCCATTCATCCAGCCAGCCAGCTAGCCAGCCATCCATTCATCCATTCATCCAGCCAGCCATTCATCCAACCAGCCAATCAACCATTCATCCATCCAGCCAGTCATTCAGCCAGCAATCCGGCCATCCATTCATCCAGCCAGCAATCCAGCCATCCATTCATTCATCCATCCAGCAGGCCATCTATCCATTCAACCACTAATCCATCTGTCCAGCAATTCATCCATCCAGCTAGCTACTCCCACCAACCAGCTAGCCACTCCAGCATACAGCCAGTCAGCTAGCTAACCACTCCAGCAGCCAACCAGACAGCTAGCTAGCCACTCCAGCAATAGGGTTGCCACCTTTTCAAATGGCCAAAGCGGGACATTTTTGGTACAAACATCATATTTTACAGGCCGACACATACCCACGGTCAGTACAAAAGTTAGAACTTAAATTTTTTGCCTAAATAAAAGCTTATTCTTGTAGCATTTTAGTTGCTTATTCTGTTTCTTATAACATTTAGGTATTTTAGATACAGAATAACTGTTTTATGCAACTATTACATAAAATATAGGAAATCATTTTGTCCTAAAATCTCAGGACATTTGCCATTTTTACAATTTCTTTGTCAGGACACAACTGCCCAAAGAGGGACTGTCCCTCGCAAAGTGGGACAGGTGGTAACCATATCCAGCAACCAGCCAGACAGCTAGATAGCCACTCCAGCAGCCATCTATCTAGTCACTCCAGCAGCCAGCCAGCCAGCCAGACAGCTAGCTAGTCATTCCAGCAGCCAACCAGCCAGCTAGCCATTCCAGCAGCCAGCCAATTGTTGTACCCATAACAGCATCTCCTTCACCACTCCTATGGTGATATCGTGATAGAGGGTGTGGCCAGTGTCATAGTGGCCACACCCCCATGTCCCACTTTGGCCTGCTTAAAAGGCAGCAAAGCTATATATAAGAGTTCATTGAACAGACACTTAATCAGGAACCACTGTATCATAAAAATGTCATAAATTCCCAAAAACATAAAAATAAGTAAAATAATGTTTTTTTGCAGTGATTAAGCCCCCCCACACACACACACATACACACTCACCACATCCCTGCCAATTTATACATAGCAATTCCATGACTACACAACAGTGCAGACAAGGGGGAAACTCCTCTATCTGCACTGTTCTGTAATCATAGAAATGCACACCTCCACAGCTCAATTCAGCAGTGTGTAAATGCAGCCCCCATTCCCATAACCTATAAGAAGCCACAAAATACACAACTCCTCAACCATTAATACTCAATAATAGTGAAGCAGTGGTAATTTATTATGATCTACATTGCTATCAGAAAACATAAATCACAGTAGTTAACACACACTCTGACACACCCACCCACACACACACACACACACCCACACACACACACACACACACACACACACACACACACACACACACACACACACACACACAGGGTTCCTCTCAGTTCGTTGAAACGTCAGCAGTTCGAACACCATATGTTCGAACTGTGAAGTTCGAAAACTGATTATCGCTAAGCCGCTGAACACCGAATACTTTCCCAGGGAAAGAATTTGATGGGCTATTTCTGTGGCTTCGCAATTTTCAGCACTGTGGTGGAAAGTTACGGGTCGGGTTCAGGTAAGTGTACGATTGTGTGGATGTCAGGGTTAGGGTGCAGGTTAGGTGGGCATGCGATAGTGACAGACTTTAGGGTTAGGGCGGGATAGGTGAGTTAGGGTTAGGGCGTGAGTCAGGTGAGTGTGCGATAGTGACAGACCTTAGGGTTAGGGTTTGGGTTAAGGTAAGTGGATAGATAGTAGTGTATGTTCAGTTTAGTGTAGGGTTAGATGTAGGATTTTAAGTGTATGTGTGTGGATTGCTGTGTTTTTGGTGTGCTTGTGTTGTGAGTGTGTTTCTTGGAACAGCGATTTTTTCCCTGGGAAAAAAATCGCTGTTCTACGCCTTCGATGGTTTTGCACTTCAAGGTTAGAAGTTCGAACATATGGTGTTCGAACTTCTGCCGTTTCGACGAAGTAATATAGACCCCACACACACACACACACACACACACACACACACACACACACACACACACACACACACACACACACACACACACACACACTTGTCTGTACATACTCTAGTCTAGCCAGTGTAACTGAATGTTATTTTATTCTTATCTGTGCACTTTTTCATTCCTCTATGTATTTAATCTGTAACTGCATGGTTTTCCTTATTGCATAAGTAAAGTTTACTTATTTACTTAGCCCTTGTAGCTGATCTTTATTATTGCTTCTTATTACTGAGAGGTGGGTTATCATTTACCGCTGGTTAACAGTCTGTAGCTCTCTGTATCCATTTAGCCTAGATCTTTTGAACTTATTATCAAGTGAAATATTAATGTGCATGATTTCATATTGGCTTAATTAATAAGAGTAGAAGGCAACTGTAGGCTTCTATCCAACTCCAGAGTGGTGGAAGTATTGCCATGCCAGGAATAAAGCTGTGGGAAATTGGAGATTTCTGCCAGCCTTCCATGTAAATTTTATGTATGTATGTGTGTATGAAAAAAAATAACTTGTCCAAAAAGCAATTACCATCTGTCAGGTGCACCGGAAGAAACTGTCAGTTTATATAAACACTACTGTCTTGGTTTATGATTGACTGTGCATTTGCAGCTGAATATGGATTCCTTAAATGTGTACGCCATTAATGATTTGCTAAAACACAAGTAGCCTGTACATTCTACTAAATGCTCGTTTAAAGGTAACACCATAATAACACTGGTGATCTCTGTTCATCATATCAAAAGCTGGATGATTTGCTTACCATTATTAGTAGTAAATCAAGACTTAATTATGATGATTGCACTTATGCAATTGGCACAGCTTGGAGAACTGTTGTTACAACTATTAATGACTGGACTGATGAGATAAATAATGTGAGGCAAAGAGCAAACAGAACACATTTAGGAATGTGTCTATTGTCTGTAAAGATCACTTAACCACTACTGAACAAGATAATACTACTGACAACCTTAGAATTCTGGGATACAAGTATTTAACAGTCTGAGAATTCAGAGCATATAGAAGAAAATAAAAAAAGAAAGGACGAAGTGTGCAACAAATAACAAGGAAGACACTACTTTGTTATGTAACACACCGGTTATGGGAAATTATAACATTTTTCTTCAAAAAAACTTTAGTCTACAGAAAAATGCATATTTTTTCCAGAAGAGGAGGTAGAAAAAAGAGGCAAGGGGCAGGTGAAAAGGAAAAAATCAAAATTTGAATGTGGAAGGATTAAAGAACATTACTGTAAGAAAAAAAACAGAAAGACAGATGCTGACAACACGGCTCAAGCTGTGGATGTACAAAGCCAGCTGGATGAGAATTGTATGCTTAGAAATGCAATACACAATGAAAACAGTGGGATTAATAAGACTAATGGTGATAAAGATAATTCCTTTGTAACAACTGATAGGGCAGAAGCCGAAGATGCTTCAGATCTGACCAGAAAATATATTCTTCTAAATGGAGATTCAGTTGAGGAACTAATATTTACATTTGCAGAGAAAATAATGAACATTGGATAGTGTTATGTTTGCCATGAGCTAAGAATAGACGATGTGAGACAGGCCTTAGAACTCCTTAATGTAAGAAGTACAGATCTGTTTTTGTTCATGTTGGTACAAATGATCTCATCTGCAAGGACCCTCTGACTGTTAGTAGGGACCTTACATCCCTCTTAGATAGCATAGCTTGTACAGGAGTTAGGAAGTTTGATCACAAATCACATACAGTAGATACTCTCCCTTATCTGGCCTCTCTTTAATCAGCCTCCTCTTTAACCGGCCATCAAATTTCTACTGTAGCCCTAGCAAAAGACAACAGAGAAGAACAACACTTCCACCTCCTCTGGGCTAAATAATGACAGTTATTTAAGTTTTAGATTTCATATTCATTAGAAAAATGCATACTAACACAAATTCTGTTATTCTAGCTGATTTATAACATATAAATGCTGTTCTGTATGCATTTTCTGATTAACCAGCCATTCATTTATTCAGCCTAAGGTCAAGGTCCCAGCAAAACCAGATAAGAGGGAGTCCACTGTATAGAAAGGAGAGTCAGGTTACTGTGAATGAAGATTTTGGGGGTAAATGCCTACATGAAAAAAATGTCCCGTGTTGTGTAGAGCATCCGAGCCTAATTTTGGGCACACATGTTCAGACAGAATAGTGTGCACTTGTCAAGGTCAGGCAAGGGAATTTTTGCAGTTGATATTTTACAATATTTGCAAACACAAGGCAGGATTTTTTGCCAGGTCAAAAATTTTACAATTCACAGATAGCAACATTTGATACATCTCTGATTGTCATTTTTTTTTTATTGGAAAATTTGTTACATTCCTATACAATTGTTGTTGTTATTGTTTGTGACTGGAAATCAGCTATGTCATGGTATAAATGTTTTTATTGTAACAGATATTTTAACAAAAAATCAGGTGGAGGGGTTATGATAGGGCTTAAAGACAGTTATGAGTCCTGTGATTATTACATGCTCAGTTATAACACTAATACGATAGATTCTCTAACTGTGACAATAAAGACTGCCCTGGACATATAACAATTGTTGGAGTGTATAGACCACCAAAGTCAAGTGCTGCTGACCTAGAGGAATTCATACATTTCTTACATAAAACACAGGAGGGAAGAATAATAGTGGCTGGGGACTTAAATTTACCTGAAGCAGACTGGAATAATATTGGTTCAACAACATTAGCGAGGAAATTATTCACAACACATGTTCAGGAATAACAGTTCCTTCAGACTGTAAAAAAGAGTAACAGGTAACAGAACATACTAGACATTGTCTGTGCTCCTAAAGAAATCACTGTTACTTCATGTCAAGTTTTACCACCACTGATGTGCAGTAATCATGGGGTTATAAAGGATAATTTGCTGCTAGCTAATTCTGCAAATCTGAAATCTAAACCAATGCACAGTAGATTAATAATAGATTATATGGAAGCAAAACAGTCACTGCATAAAACTAATTGGAGTGATGTTTTTGGTGGAAAAACTGCAAAAGGAATGTTGAAAGTTTTGAAAGGGAAATTGTTTAAATTAATCAAAAATGTTTAACATCAGGATCTAGGCACACAATGTCAGGAGGATATACTTCCATAAAAACAAGATACTTGATTAAAGTGAGAGTAAAAAATATAAGAAATGTTAAACAGGTTGAATTACAACTTTAAAAGCTGAAATAAAATGGACAGACAAAGTAAACATAGCTTGAGACAAGATCAAGAAAAATTTGAAGAAAATTTATATAAAGATATAGAGCATAATAGGAAACCATTTTATAGATACGTAAGATGTGGAGGGAGTAAAGACATACAAATCGATAAACTGTGTGTGGATTCTAAAATTTATTCTCAAACATAACAGATTATAGATATATTTTTACAAAATCTTATGCAAAGCAGTTTGGCTCCACAGAAGGTGCAATAAATTGTCCTAATGACATCCAGGTAACCTTAGATACTGAAATCAGTTAGATTATACTGAAAAAGAACTATGCAAACTGGATCCAAACAAATAACTGGGAGGTGATGGACTTAGTAATAATAACCTGAGAACACTTCAGCAACAACTTACGGTACCATTACATTTATTATTTATTGGATTATATAAATATGGTGAGATTCCTCAAGATTGGAGACATGCAGCTGTTAAACCTGTCTTTAAGGGAAAGGGGAGTAGGACAAACCCAGGTTTATACAAACTCTTAAATTTACTTTCATGTTGTGGAAAAATAATGGAGAAAGTTATACTGGATAAGTTATTGTGAGAACGGGAAAGGTTGGGACTTGAAACCATATATCAGCATGAATATGTTGAAAATAGATTTATTACCACCTGTAACATCATGTTCCAGCACAATATAATAACAGCTTTGAATGAAAATGTTTGCTGTGATGTAAATATAGATTTAACTTCAGCATTTGGCAGGGTCATACACAAAACACTGATCAATAAATTAGAACAACTAGGTATTGATATACTTTTGATAAGATGGATAGCTGCATGGCTTACAGATAGGACATGACAAGTATCATACAGCAATAGGACAGATGGAATTTGAGGTTAGTCAGGGTGCCCCACAGGCCTCTGTCCTAGACCCATACTTGTTTAGATTGTGTCTTTCAGATCTATCTTTTTCATCTGAGGTGTTCTGCAGTCTGCATGCAGATATCTCGAAATTGGGTAAACTGATTACATGATGGGGCATATCTGCAAAAGAACTCAACTAAATTGACCACTTGAGCACAGGAAAATAATATGCTGATAGGGTTCTACCTGACACCGACATCAGAAGATCAGACCAGTGGCAGAGACAAGGAACGGTCTGTGGGGATAGGGGTGGGTTATGAGTTAGGGTTAGGCGATAGGGTGGGTTAAGTGAGTTAGGGTAGGGAGTGAGTTAGGGTTAGGGTTAGGGCGGGTAGGTAATGCGATGACCTTAGGGTTAGGTAAGGTTTAGTGTGCTTGTGTTGTGTGTGTGGTTTGTGGAATGGGGATGTGTTTTGTTTTTAATAATTGTTATTGTGGTGTGTGCAGTGTATGGGGTTTCGTGTTTGTGTACCGTCGGTTATTTCGTTATGTGTGTGAATATGTGGTGTCGGTGATGTGGTTGTCGGTGTTGTGTGGTTTCGACTATGTCAGGTAGAACCGCTGATAGATCCATCAAAAACTAAACATATGAGATTTGGGAGACATAAATTGAAACGTGAATATTTCATATAGCACACAGTGATTGAAAATGTTGATTCATTTAAGGACCTTGGTATATAGGTAGAGCCAGCTTTGAATTTTTCTAATCATATCAACCAATTGGTTAATGATGGTTATAGAACTATAGGTTGTATAAAAAGATTTATAAAGTTTAGGAAATCAGAAATGATGAATTAATTGTTTGTTAGTTACATTAGACTCAAACTCAATTTATTTGCTGGAACCTGTGCTCTGAGAGACTGCCTTCCAGACTATCTGCAAATATACAGAGCTGAGTATATATTTTTTGGTTATAGAGTTTGTTAATTGTTGCTTAGATCTCTGTTGAAACTGTTGTCTCACTGTTCTGAGAGACTGATCTGCAAATATACAGAGCTGAGTATATTTTTTTGGTTTTACACTGTTAGTTATTGCTTAGATCTCTGTTGAAACTTTTTAAATTTGGTGGCTTTTGCAGTTGCCCGCCCCACTGTAGATTTGATCTGGGACACTCCCCCAGCCCCATCTCTTTACCACATTCTACATAATAAACTCTTAGTCCTTTTCAATTTAATTGCATTTTTTAAACTGTGTTTGGTCTAATATTGCTACATACTCAAGTGTGCTAGCATGCGCTGTATGTGAATTGTTTTTACTACTGTTTTTGCTACTTTTCTGTAAAAAAAAAAAAAACTGTAAGCCTGTTTCCTACCTTTCCTGTAACTAGTGTTCCAGATACAAATTTGCTGTATCCAGGACTGTATGTAAGCTTCTGAGCCCCCCAAGCCTTTCTGTGTTGGAAGGAAGCCTTCTAGCTTAACAGTGAGAGTGGTAAGCACTAGGTAACCTTTCTACCACATAAGGAGTGGTTCTGGCCCAGAAATTGTAGTTATTGGCCATTTGGGCAATCTCTTCCATCTCTCTCAACTTTCTGATTTGAAAGCTTGCATTTGCACTTGTTTCTGTCCTGTAACTTGTCTAGTGCAGATACAGATTCTTAGTTTTATCACTTAAATTTGCTTATTCATGCTCAGCACTTGTTCAGAACTTGTAAGCACTAAATAAGCTACTAATTACTATAGCACTCAATCTTCCTCATTACCTAGAGGAAAACAGTTTTTGTACTTACTTTTCTCACTTGCTTAGAGAAAAACAGCTCTTGCATTCACTTTCCTCACTTATCTAGAGGAAAATAGTTTTTTATTCAGGCATGTCCAATGGTCAGCTCCCAGTGTTCTCTCCTGTCTATCTGATGAATCTGGGCATCTTGAGTCAATGTAGAAATTGCCTCATGTACACAGACAACCCTCTCCTCCTACCACCCAACACTACAACCGGTGAGAGATGCACTTATCTAGCCAAACTGGAGGTAAAGCTCTCTCCAACCAAGACTGAACTTGTCAGTCAAGAGGAGAAGGTAAACATTTGCACCACACCACACTCATCACATACTCCCACTAAATCTACACCACCAAAATCCACACATAGCAACACAAAAACATTTGTGGTGGTGTTTAATAATAATCTGTCTAAGTAATAGAGACCTCCAAAGCAGAAATGCAAGCAACCTCCATCCCTCAACACAACCCAAATGACACATAGCCCACAGACTCAGTGTGCCACTCAACCACAGCCAATAAGGCAAAACAACAAACCCAACACACTAGTCATAGGTGACTCTATGGTCAGGCACACCGATGTCCCACTCACCAGACTAAACAAGGAGAAGGTTACTGTCAGCTGCTTGTCGGGTGCCAGGATCCGCCAGATAACCCACGCACTCAGGTCACACCACAACAAGTACACATATGACTCTGTCATTGTCCATGTTGGTGTGAATGACCTGAGACGTACCTCCCTGGACTACATGAAAAGACACATGGAAGAGCTCTCTGATCTTGTAACCCAGGCAGGTATGACCCTAGCCCTGAGTAGTATTCTGCCATCACCCAGAATGATGCCGCAGTACAAGGACAAAATGATTAACTTCAACAATTGGCTAAGCTTCTGGTGTCATTCTAAGGGGATCCAGTATCTGTCTGCCTGGGATGACATGGTCGACAGACCATGATGCTTTGCCAGAGATGGCCTGCACCTGTCACCCCTGGGATTCTGGATACTGGCTAAGGTTCTTGCTGCCCCTATAGTGCCTTTTTTAGGCAAGGTTCAAATAACAAATTCACCACCATAACAGGAACAGGCAAGCAAAAACTGAGGGTAATGCTACTCAATGCTAGAAGTCTAAATCTCAAAATGCACTCACTCGAGGCACTCCTTAAAATGGAGAGAACATCGATATATGTGCAGTGACTGAGACCTGATTCAAGGCTCCAGAGGGCACCCCTGCACTATCAGGCTATAACTCATACCACACTTTTCGGCCATGTAATCTGGACCGAAACACCAAAGGCGGAGGTGTGTCCATATTCATTAAGGATATTCACACCTCCAGGCTAGTTGCTCAGCATAATGCATCCGAGGTTATCCAAGTGCAACTAACTCTGGGCAAAACTGCAATCCAAAATGTAGCTTGCTACAGATCCCCCACCATGCCCCAGGATTCCCACTCCTCTTTTCTTGATGTACTGGAAAATATTAGGGTTCAACCAAACACCCTAATAATGGGCTAATTCAACTACCCCACCATTAACTGGGAAAACTACTCGTGTACCAACTCCTTAGCTCAATGCTTTCTGGAATTCATAAACTCCAGTGCCCTGGATCAACTTATCCACACCCCCACCAGGTGCAACAATATCCTAGACCTAGTCATTACCAACATGAGTGACTAGTGTTCTATACCTGAAGTCAACTCCTCGTTGGTCCGATCCAACCATAAGCTAATCACCCCTGATATCCACATCCTTCCACCACCCCCCATTAAGGAAACCACAGTAAAAGATTTCTCCAAAGCCATCTTCATGCTTCTTAAGACAGAAGTGGTGAACTTCATGACACCTATGCAGATGGACAATACAGTTACAACTGCTGAATCCTACACAAATGCACTCTATAAGCACTTAAAAGAGTGCATGGATCATGCTATCCCAAACAGAACCAAGATGCTATCCTCCAAAAAAAGGAAGCCAATCTGGTGGTCCCCTGCCATAAACAAACTGTACAATAGAAGGAAGAAACTGTTGCAAAAGAGAGTAAAATCCCATGAGTGGATGAGCTCCCTGGTCAGCCTCAGTAAGAAGCTGAGATCCCTTATAAGATCCTCCAAAGCTAGCTACGAAAACAAAATTGCCACTAATTCCAAGGACAACCACAAAGCATTCTATAGCTATGTCAAGAATCTCGATGGCAACACCCAGATCTGCTCTGAGTTACAGCACAAAGGTACATAAATTACAGAACCAACTGATATTGCCAACATCCTGGCAGATAGGTTCAGTGCTAATTTTACCCCCCCCCCTCTCACCCCCTAAAGGGCCCATATCTACACAGGAAGAATGCAGAGTCCCTGTAATCACAACTACGCAGGTAAAAGCTACACTCTCTAAAGCCAAAAACACAGCATCCATGGGACCGGACAACATCCCAGGTTGCGTTTTACAGAAACTTCAGAATGAACTGGCTCCCCACTTAAGCATCATGTTCAATAATAGCCTCACTTCAGGCTTTGTGCCCACTGAATGGCGCACAGCAACAGTTATCCCACTCCACAATAGGGGAGCCACCGCTGATCCCAGGAACTATCGACCTATTAGCCTGGCGAGCCTGGTCTGCAAGGCCATGGAACATATCATCATGGAACTCATAAACAAAGGCATTGGTAACCTCCAAACTCTGAATCCCACCCAGTTCGGGTTTGTGAAAGACAGATCATGCCTCCTGAACCTGATCGACTTCTTTGAGGCAGTCACCAAAGCCATAGATGAGGGTAAGGTGGTTCACACAGCCTATCTTGACCTTGCCAAGACTTTCGACACCATCCCTCATTCTGGAACTATAGCTAAACTCACTAAACTATGTATAAATCCCTACATCACAAGATGTGTTGCCAACTGACTCACTGACAGGACCCACACTGTAAAAGTTGCAGACTCCAAATCTGACCTCAAAGCAGTGACAAGTGGAGTACCACAGGGTTCCATCCTGGGACCTCTCCTGTTTGGTATCTACTTCTCTGAAGTACAGGCTAACACAGAAGGCCTCTGGCTAATGAAGTTTGCAGATGACTGCAAACTAAGAGCCATAGTCAAGTCCTCAAATGATGTGGACATTCTACAGAAGGGCCTCGCTGAGACAGATGCCTGGTGTCAGAGCCATGGCCTCATGCTCAATGCCAAAAAGTGCAGTGTCATCCCCTTTGGTAAAAACTCTGTACCCATGAACTACCACATAGGCAGCAATCTACTTAACACTGAATGTGTGATAAGAGACCTTGGGACCCAGGTGGACAGTAGTCTCTCCTTTGATAGTCACATTGCCACAGTAGTCAGGAAGTCCTTCTTCATGGCACACATCATCATAAAAGGGTTCTCATCCAGGAAAAAAGAGGTCATTGTTCCCCTCTACTCGACACTCATTAGTCCCATTATAGACAATGCCCCTTTTGGACTGTACCTCACAAGACATCTGCGGCAGCTGGAAAGGCCACAGAAGTACCTCACAAAGAGGATTACTGGCCTCAAACAAATGCCCTACACTGACCGCCTCAAAAAACTCCAGCTTTACTCCTTAGCATATCGCCTACTCCGAGGTGATCTCTGCCTAACATATAAAACTATGTCAAACCAGAGCTGTTGGACATGGTAAACTCAAAGAAATCCCAATCCCTCCGAGCTACATGCTCTAGATACCTAAACCTTGTCACCACAATAAACAGGACATGATGGAGGGATAGATTGCCTGTCCAAGAGACTTCCCATACTCTGGAACAGGCTACCCATCTATGTCAAGCAAAGTTCTTCATTAGCACTCTTCAAGAAAAATCTTCATAAGTGGATGGGAAATAGGAAATACACCCCGGGGATCACTTCTGTGTCTCTGCTCGACAGTGGCACAGGAAAATAACTGCCTAAACCAGGGAACCTTGTTGGCTAGGCTTACGTAGGCCCTTGGGCCGATAGCCTAGTACCTACCTATGAACCTATGAACCTGAGTATGGAATAACAATATAGAAACCTTATAAGAAAACAAGCCCAAGTTAACTGGAAAGAGTACAGTGTAAATATAACAAGGTCATTCATGGATGTGAAAATTTAAGTTATTATGAAAGACTAAAATATCTGAACTTCTACAGTGTCTCATATAGATATTTAAGAGAAGAACTCATTCAGGTATATAGGGTGTTTAGAGACAACTCCCTCTGGGAATGTTTGGGGCTATGAAAAAGTAGTAGAGAATCATCAGACAACCCATATAGAAGATTCTATAATATTATATATTGTAAATAATATCACAAAGAGGGAATGTAGAAAAGAAGATTAGTGAAGTAGATGTTAAAAAATAGAAGTAGACGTTATGGAATGCTTGCGAAGTGAAGGATTTGGTGTAGCAGGTCTAACACAAGTTTCATCCCAATATGGTGGAACGAGTTCCCAAAGTAAGGAGAAACAGGAAGATCAGGAGACATCTGAAGAAGAAATATGGAGATGGGAAAGAAAAAGAGATTTAATATGGTGTAATATTTATGCAAAGGAGAAAAGAAAACTAATCAATACAAAAAGAGCAGCACCAAAGATATTTGAAAAGAAATACAGGCAAAGGAATCCAGACATGGGAAATTTTACAATACAAAAATAAGAAGACAAAGAGGAAAAGTAGAAAAGAAAATTAGTATTGGAGAAGTTAAAGAAAAAGAAACTGAGGTTATGAAGTACCTGTGAAGTCAAAGATTCAGTGTAGAAAATCTAACCCAGAAAGCACCATTGCAGCATAAAGCAATGGACATCCAAATTAAGGAGAAACCAGTGGAATGGGAAGCAACAGGTCAGTTGTCATATGAAGATATTTTGGAGCCTTTCACAGGAAACAAGTATAAATGTTCACTTGAAGTTGAACAGCAAGGGAAGGAACAGGAAACTGTGGCAACTCTGATGCAGTCAATGTTGATGAGTGATAGGCTAGTGAGTTCCCATATGACAGAGCAATGGATGACACGGGATGAAATTGAAGAGAATGTGCCACAGGAAGATGCTATAGAACTTTTTATAGAATGCCTGCAGGAAATGGAGAACAAAAAATGTGCCCTCAGTTTAGAAGTAAATGAGCTAAGAGAAGAGTTGCTTGATTTAATAAAGATACATAGACATATTAATCTCAATGAATGAAATAAATGAAGTAGTAGAAACCAGGTTCTCTCACCACGAATCACTTGAGATATTCTATAAAGAGTCCAGCATAATTAGCTCATTTAAAACAATCCAGATAGTCCGTGAAACAGAGAAAAGTTTATTAAAGTGTGAGCCACACACGTAACTACTACGCTTCATCAGACAATATACAAACATTTAAACTTCCGTATATATAACAAACCACTGTGAAAGCATTTAAACATTTATAACCTTACTCAGTATCAGTCAAGAACAAGCAGGGTTAACTAGATATTAAACATTGGATGTTGTGTACAAAAATGCATTATTAAATTGAACTGAACTAAAAACTGAAGACTGAGAACTGATATATACATAATTATTCATTCTTAGTAGTTATACATAATAAATATAAAATATAGAATGAAATATGTAAATGGCAGAAGGTCAATAAAACCCCCAAAGTTAGAAGTCTGATAAAATAAATGAACATAGAGATCTGATATAACAGAAGTAAACAGGATATTACTGTGCAGCTAAACTAATAACAGATAAAATTCTACCACAAGAACACAGGGTAGTAAGGGAAAGGAAGGGGAGAAATTGAATACCATCATGGAAGTATCGAATACAGAAAACTAAAAAGCAATTAAGACAAGAAGTGTCACTGTCAGAAGATTATAGAAGAGGGAACAGATCAACAAAAATGTTCAGAAAGATAGACGTGATAAAAGCAATGTGCACTATTATAATGGATCAGGATTTATCATGCACTATCTCAAATAATAAACTAAAAATATCACAGGCAGAAAAACTTAGAAGATACACAGATAAATATAAAGCAAAAGTACAAAATAAGCAATTTACTGATGTCCCAAAAAGTTTTATAGAGAATTCAGAAAGAAGGTACAAGGAATTGAAAGAATATCAAAAAAAGAAGAAACAGATACATTTTGGAGAAGTATTTATGAAGATCCTGTGGAACCTAACAAAGATGTTAAAAGATAGAAGTAAAAGAAAGAATAAGATATTTAAAGGTATAGGGTATGAAATGGGATGTAGTAACAGCCAGAGAGACTGAAACAAAGTTAAGAAAAGCCTCTAATTGGAAAAACCCAGGCTCAGATGCAGTACCTAACTTCTGGCTAAAAGTATTAATATCTTTGCGAGAAGATTTAGCCATGAATAAAAACTATTTATATGCGCACCTTGAACAGATACCAACATGGCTAACAACAGGAAAAACAATTGTCCTACTTAAAAGTGAACCTACAAGCTACCCTAAAAATTATAGACCAATAACTTGCCTTCCGATGACATATAAACTATACAGTGGAATTAATGCCGACAGAGTTTATAGTCATTTAGAAGAAAACTCAATTATGGCAATAGAACAAAAGGGTAATAAACGAAAGTCATATGGAATAAAGGATCATTTGTTGTTGAATAAAATCATAGTGGAGAACTGTAAAAAGGGGAAGAATCTCAGTATGGCATGGATTGACTACAGAAAATCATTTGATAGTGTCCCATATTCATAGATAAAAGAGTGCTTAAAAATGTATGAGATACACCCTACACTGATAAACTACATCACAGTGACCATGAAACAATGGCAGACCACTTTCACCTAAGCCATGATAAAGGACAAATTATTATTCCAGGGATAAAAATCCAAAGGGGGATATTGCAGGGTGGCTCTTCACCACTGCTCTTTAGCCTTGCCCTTAACCCATTAAGCTGCCTGCTTAACAGATTAGGTCATGGCTATAATCTGGCTCCCAAAAAGCAACAAAATGTAAAGACTTCTTATCTTCTCTTTGTCAACGATTTAAAACTGTATAGCTCATCAGATGAGGAACTGAAACCACAACTGCAAATACTCAAAACTTTTTCAGATGATATAAGAATGTCATCTGGTCTTGATAAATGTGCAAAAGCAACCTTTAAAGCAGGAAAGCTGCAGCACCAGGAAAACATCAGTTTGGGTCAAGAATGTGATATAAAAGAACTTGAGCAATAGGGAATGTATAAATGTTTGGGAACTAATGAAGGATAAACAATAAAACATGAATAAATGCAAATAAAACTTAGTAAGGAATATTTTAGAAGACTTAAATTAATCCTGAAAACAGTATTGACATCTAGGAACAAAATTAAAGCTATAAACTAACTTGCTCTTCCCATCCTAACTTAAAGTTTTGGATGTTGTGTTGGATAGATTAGACAGGAAAACAAAAAGAATCTTTCATGCTTATCAAATGATTTAAAAAAATCATACCAAGATTATATATTCCCCATTTTGAAGGTGGTATGGGCTTACTTGAAACTGATTACATGTATAGATCTGCAATAATGAGACTGTATACATATCTGCAGACCTCACAAGACCTAAACATAGTGAATGTTTTGAAACATGAGGAGAATAAATCTAAGATGACTTCCCTTCTTAGTTTAGCAGAAGCATTCATAACCCATATGCCCACCTCTATACCTAACAATCACCAATTAAGGTATACCAGAGATCTATCCCACTTCTCTCAAAGCACCCTCAATGGCATCCTGAAAAAATAAACTGGAGCCCACTGAAATCCCCCCCTCTTAACGAAGCTGTGGATTTCTTTAACTCCACATTCCTCAGGTCTCTAAATAGTCTTGCTCCTCTCAGATTAAAAAGAGTCAAAGTTAAACATGCTTCCTGGCTAGCTAAGAACACAAAGCAAGTCATGTCATCCAGAGACAAAGCCTGTAAAATATGGCAAAAAAACAAAAACCCCCACCAATCTCATGAAATATAAACAACTTCGGAATCAGGCTAAAACATTAGTTGTTAGAAACAAAAAAGAATTCATACAAACCTTCCAAGGCCAGCATAAACAAAATTCACAAAAATTCTGGGTAGCAATTAACACCCTCCTACACCCAGGAACAAATAGTACCCCATGCCCAAACCCAGAAAAAACTTCCTCTGAACTAGCCTCACTCTTCAACACATACTTTATAGATACCATCGCCAAACTTACAGCTACCTTCCCTCTCACCAATACAGACCCATTAGGAACACCACCAAATCTTAACCCTTCAAATCCCCTAACAACATTCTCACTATCACCCATTCCCACAGCCACCATTCAGAAGCTTCTTTATAAACTAAAACCCTGCACAGATGCCCCTGATAACTTACCTGCAGAATATTTAAAAATGGCAGCTCCCTCCATTGCTTATTCAGTCAGCATTCTCCTAAACAGGTCCATTCAAGAATCATTTCTACCAGATATCTGGAAGAAAGCTTTTGTCATCTCTCTTCACAAAGGAGGCAATAACCCTGACATCTCTAATTTCCACCCCATTGCCATTCTTTCCCCCATCTCTAAAATATTAGAGGAAATGCATCCACTCCCAACTCTCAAGGCATCTAGTAAAACACCAATTGCTTTCTCCTACTCAACACGGATTCAGACCTGGACACAGCACAAACACAGCCCTCATATCCTTCTTAGACACAGTAAACAGAGCTCATGATGCTGGCTCCTTAGTTTCTACTCTCTTTCTGGATTTATCAAAGGCATTTGACACCATCTTCCACTCTCTACTAATTACTAAACTCTCCAGCCTTAACCTATCTCCCTCCACCATACAGTGGTTTACCAACTATCTTAGCAACAGACAGCAATCCACTAGGTGGCAGCACTCCTCCTCCCCATTTATTAATACTAAAACAGGAGTTTCTCAAGGCTCAATTCTGGGTCCCCTCCTTTTCAGTATATTTTAGAATAACTTTCATAATACTCTTACACACAGTACAGTCATCCAATATGCTGACGAGTCTACCGTCATTTGCTCCTCAAAATCTGTCACAGAACTGCAAGTAGTACACAGAACTCAATAAGCATTTATCTCCACAGAGCACTGGATGTCCCAGAATCACCTAGCCGGGCTAGCCCTTAAACCCAATAAAACAAAACTATTACTATTTACTCCTACAAAATCTAGCCCTATTAACAAAACTCAATTCACCGTAAGTGCCCAAAATAACACTGTCATTGAAGTTGTCTCTAGCACCAAACTACTAGGGGTCATCATTGATGACAAGTTAACTTTTGACCTTCACCTCCACAATAACATCAAAAAACACATCAAAGACTGGGTGCCTTATATAGGCACAACTATTTCCTCAGTCTCCCTGCAAAAAAACCTTGGCCTCATCCTTCCTCCTTCCTACCCTTTTATATGGAGCCCCTATCCTTATCAACCCCCAATTCTCCTTAAAATGAAGTTGGACATTTGTTACAACAAAGTGGCTAAATTTGCTACCAGCACAAAATATTCCAACCACCACTGCTTATCTCTCCATAAACTAAACTGGCTTGAATCCTCTCACCACCTTAGTTACATACAACTAACTACAGCCCATAAGATAATCTTTCAACCTGAAACCTGCCCTTCCATCGCATCTATACTGACGACTTACCACCCAAATCGCCATTTCAGGTCTGAAAACAAAATGTTATTATCCATTCAGAAAAAAAAAAAATAAATTTATTGATTGAGCATTGGTATCTCTCTTGTGTCTGATATCACGTTTTGCTGCTGAAACTGGTGGTTTTGAGTATGATGTTACAATAGATACAGTGTCCAATTAATTGATCCGGCATAATAAATCAGTCAATGGAGAAAAATGGATCATTAAGGCTCTTGCACATTTTATGTTGGCATGACAACTCACAAGGGAAATAGAGTTGGTGAAGAACAACAAAAGATTGGGCAACATTAAGAATATTTAAATGCATCTTGTTCTTTGGATTATCCATTCAGAAACCTAAACGCTCAGCTGGCCAAATGCTGTACTCTCATTCTGTCTCCAAATTATGGAATAATCTCCCTCCCCCACTCAGATCAATCAACAATCCTGCTTCCTTCAAAAAATCCCTCAAACTACATTTTTCCTCTCACTGGCTATGCCCCTGTACCCCACCTAACAAACCCAACACCTGAATTTCTTTTCTTACTATATTCACAGTTTAACTGTTGCAATTCACTAAGGATTTTTCTGTGTGTACTCCATCATAATTTCCCAGCACATAACTTCCTTCCCAAACTTTACACAGTTTAACTATCACAAATAGTAGGAATCTTTTGTATGTAATTAATAAATTCTTTTTATGATAATGTAATTATAGCAAAGACAATGTCCTGTTTTTTCTTTTCAAATTATCTTCTACTCATTCTATGTATCAAGATTGTTTCTTTTGCTTATGTATGTATTACTATTGAATTGTAACTATATACTTCTGTGGAACTTTTCTCCCCGAGCCTCCACTGAAAATAGGTTCTTCTTGGCCCAGTGGACTTTCCCGGTCAACAAATGCAATAAATAAATAAATAAATAAATATTGGATTCAAGCGGGAATGGAAATCAAACCAGAAGTTGATAAAAATCAAGCAGCAACTGAATGTGCCAAAAAACAAAAGAAAGAATATAAGGTAAAGGATCAGATGAAAATAAAAGAATTGTGGAAAATGCATAAATATAGTTGCAATATAGAAAACTCCTGGAAGAACCTCATGTTGATCAGGATTAAAAGCAGGAATAGTTAAGGAGAAGTGAATTCAAACCAAAAGATAAAAGGTTAATATTGGCAGCCCAAAATAGTGGTCTACGTGCACGTTAGTTTACAAAGTCTATTGAACATGTGGGAGAAACAGACAAATGTAGGTTCTGTAAAACAGAATTGGAAACAATCACATACCTTGTTGCTGGTTGTTGCATATTAATGGAAGAAGGACTGTATACTGAAAGGCATAATAATGTGACAAGACTGCTGCACTGGGGATTGTGCAAACATTATAATACTGAAGTAGCTAGAAAACACTGGAAACATGAGCCACAAAGCATCATAGAAAATTATGAAGTCTGCATCACATGGGATCACTCATTACCAACAGTTCAAAAGACAGATGTGAGAAAACCAGATATAGTGGTCCATGAAAAGAAGACAAAAGTAGCATTGATCATTGAAATTACTACACCCAGTGACTACAGTGTCTTGTGTACAAAGCGACATAAAGTCATAAAATATCAGAATTTGCAGGTAGAAATGAGAGCAATGTGGAAGAAAGGTACCCAGACAGTTTCAATAGTAGTAGAAGCAATGGGTTTTATAAAAAATAATTTACAATCATATTTAGATATGTTACCAATACATGTAACCATACACATTGCAGAAGGAATCATTACTGGGCACATTGCAGGTACTGCGAAGAGCACTTTAGGCTGACATCAAAGTTTGAAACAATGATTTCATGAACGTTAATCGTACTTAGGAATGGGGTCCATTCCCGTCATGGTATTAGAAACCCAAAAGACTTGGAGAAATTAAAAGGAAGATTCCATATGAATGAGAAGTGTACTAATTGGTTCTCTGAGACAGTAGATGATGCATGGAATAAACTACCAAATTCTATTATAGTAAGCACTAGTTTAGATATTTTTAAAAACAGCCTGGACACATTATAGGAACAACTGTTTTAGTATATTGGCAGGCTAGAAGGCCATTAATGCCTGTGCTTGAAATATTTGTATGCAGGTATGCATGTGTGTCATTTACAGAGAGAGAGAAATGTGAAGGCATCTGGGGTGCTAGGTCAAAGGCTAATGTGCAGTTTAATCTGGAGATGGATGTTGAAAGTTCATACCCAGGATCGCAATGCATGTTCCCCTTATACACTTGGGGACAAGGTGCATTTTGTGAATTGATTTCTGAAGTACACGTGTGCACTCTGTTTCTTATACTTAACCTGCTGAGTACCATTTAGGACCTTTTCATCTGGGTGGGAGTGCGGGCCACCATTTCTCACATATTTTATTGGCACTAGTGAGATTAAAACCCCTGTTTGTGCCAGCTGTCACATTTTGGTGTCAGTGACCCCTTTTTGTAACAGGCATATTTATTAATGCAATATAAAACGTTGTGTAACAATAGCCATGTGGATTTTTGGAAACGAGTTACAGCAACTGAACCTAGAAATGCAAGTACATATTGAATTCTTAATAGAAATTTTCTCTACAGTTTAAAAACATAGCTTTAAATAGACAGAAACAAGAGTTATGTTGACAGTATTTTAATTCGGTAGGAAAATGTCATATGGAACTTCAGGACAGCATTTAAATGGAAATTGTCAATGTTTAGTAAAGACAATGGTCAGGACAGGTACTGAGCTGTGAACTGATCACCACTTAGTGGTATGTTGGGGCAAACATGTTCTGAGATGCAGTGTAACAGACACAGAAATGAGATACCTAAATTTCCTAGTGAGGGTGTCCTAGGAATGCAGGAATGATACTTCTGTAAGGAATGAGAACTCCTACTTCTGGAAGAATTTTTCCATACACAAAAAGAAATTGGACCCTTTCCAAGACCTTGGTAATCGAGGTGCTAACAAGGACCTGTGGATGAAATGTGGTTATTGCCTGTCATGAAGGTAACTCTGGGATCTACAGTACTACGGAAGGCTGTCAAGTTCTGAAGTTAAAGAAGATGCCTTCTGTGCAATGCTACTGGATGGTCTCAGTTTAACCTAGAGGTACCAACAGCCCAAGAAGAGAACAACTGCATCAGTCACTGAAATGAATACCTAGATTTGGAGGGAATTTGACAAGGTCGTGAAAAAAATACTTTCTAATGGCCTTAAAGGAGCTCTGGCAAATGTCTGAGTGTCTTGAGTCATTGCCAGAACTGCTCTTAGAAAGGGTGAAGAAGCACAGACCTCAACTGGAGACACTGTTATGATCTAGAAGAATCACTCTGATGGATACCTGAACTTACTAGACAGGCCATCCTTTGTGAAGGCAATGACAGAAGCATCTGGTAATAGCAAGTCACTTTCTGCAAATGGGGTCACTGTGGTGATTAAACAGTTCTATGCTGGCAACCTTGTCAAAGTGATTGAGATCTAGCCAAAAACACTGAAACCACTGGATATTGGTGGGGTTTTATGGTAAATGCTGTATTTCATTGTTGCATGGAAGGTGACAGGACATTGCCTCTGGATTATCAAACTGGGAATGGCCCCATTTTTAGAAATGTAGAAATTAGGTGTGTTCCAGTTATAGAAGAGACAGGTTCTGTAGTCTTCCTTGGAAATTTTTTTGCCAGGGTGTATAAACAAGTGCTTTGTCCAAAAGGTAGTATCCAGTTCAAGAGAAGGAATAAATATTCAATACTGGTCTGCAGTGATGCAACTCTTTGCCTTTACACAGATGTTGGAAGGGGAATTGGTTTCTGTTAGTGCTGTCTACACATGTTTTGTTACTAGGACAAGGCATATGGCTGTGTACCCTAGAATGACTTGTGAGAGATACTATAATAGTAAGGGGTCTCAGGGCTGTTGCTGTGTACCATTCAGTCCCAGTGTTTGTGTAGGAAATATTATACCAGCATTCTTAGCATGTATGGACCCCCTAACTGTGGGATCTACCTGGCTGTCTCTGTTAAGAGATGTGCCTTACAAGGTCCACTGGTAGAATACTGCTGGACAGACCTGTGAGATGCATCTCTAGAATCTGTTCACAATGCTGTGTAGCCTAGCATCCTACTGGTCTTTTCAAGTTGCAAAGCAGGATTCAATTTAAGGGGGGTTATGACACCCTAACCTATTCCACCTAATTAGTGACATCAGCAAATATGCACAAATGCCTTTATGAATTTCTCCCAATGAAGTACCTTCACCAAGTAGAAACCTTGTCCTTTTTTATATTAAATCATAACTTCCATCTAACTTCCATATACGATAGGTCTTTGGGAACTTGCCCGTCCATCTGCTACCACTGCATCAATGTTTGAGCCATGAACTTAGAGACCATTCAGTGTGGCATCCATTAGTCAAGACTGGTCTGAGTACTAAAACTTTCTGCAGTCTGTTTCTCATAGGTTCATGGGAATGTATTAGGCTAATGACCATTAGGGCCTTTATAAACCTAGCCATGCAATTGTGTCTCCTTGTAGCATGTGTGTCTTACCTGGGGGAGTATGTTTGTTAGGAGGGGTATGTTTATTAGAAGGTTGCTAAAAGGTTATGTGGGGAAGTATGTTAAATAGGGAATGTTTACTGTCGATCTCTGTCTATAAGAGACATGGGAGCCAGCCCAAAGATGAATTTGCAATTTCCCATCCAATGGTCAAAATTATGTTTGAAAAGGGTTAAGGACAGAATCTGCTTCACATGGATGAGAAGCCTATTCCAGAGAATGGAGATCCTTTGCATCATATCTCTATCTTGCCAGCATGTTGTATTTATGTTGCAAGCAAAGTTCATATCCCTGTATCAAGGGTTTTTGGTGCTGCTTGTTTTGTGGACATGCAAAAGCTCCATCAGGGCTGGATCTAAGTATGCTTCATATGACAAATACAGATCACCTCTCAACAACTTGTAGGAGACCCAGTATGGAGACAAGGCTATAAGGTGATCTGTGTAGTACAGTGTGTTAATACCTTGGATTCTCTTGGTGAGGAACCTATGTGGGGATTCCAACTGTTGCATATGCCTAGTCAGGTACATGCCAAAGGGGGTATTGTACTCAATGATGGGTCTGATAAGGGATGAGTAGAGTGGTACTATAACTTCCCTGGACCTGGATGTCATGCCATTACTTATGAGTTGGGTGACATAGAATGATTTTCTTACTACTTTGGCTACATGTTGGTCAAAGGCCAGATTACTGTTTACATATTTTCCAAGGTTTCTGACTACCAGGTCAACTCTCAGGGATCTCTTATCAATGGAGTAATTTGGTAAAAGGCACATCATGCACTTCTTTGTATTAAGTTTTAATCTGTGGCTCTGGCACCAGTCATTTGTCTGTGTTAGACCTTCTTGTAGGATGTTAGTGTCAAGGGGACAACTTATGTTAGCTCCCAATTTGCAGTTGTCTGCAGACTTGGTGAGGCAGAGGCCCTTGACATTAGACTTCACTTCCAATAATTCGATGACAAATAGGAGTGTGGTCAGTATGGAGCCTTGTAATACTCCACAGGTAAGCTGCCTCTTGGTGGAGGTGATCTCACCAATCCTGACTCCTTGGGTTCTATCTGTGAACCAGCTGGCAATCCAGCAAGTTGTGTAGAGTTTTATGCCTAGTTACCTGAGTGGGGTATTGTGTCGAGTGCCTTAGCTAGATTGAGTTAGGCAGTATGCACTGTTTTCCCTTCATTCATTGCCTTAGTTACCTTCTCAAAGAAGTCTACCAGGTTAAGTAGGCATAACCTTCCTTTGACAAAACCAGACTGGGATGGGTCCAGAGTCTGTAGGTTGCCAATTTCTTTGCTGATCATTTCCATGGAAATTCATTCCATGGATTTGCATGTTAGACTAGTCAGACTAATGGGTCTGTAGTTTCTGGAGTCGGTTGATGGTCCACCCTTGTGAAGGGGGATAACTGTTGCCATCCTCCATTCTCTTGGTAAGTAGACTGTTTTGAGGCTGTAGTTGAAAAGTGACTCAAGTGGTCCTGATAGATCATGTTTCAGGAAAAATGATAACCTTTGTTGCCTGCTTCACTGCATCTTCATAGGCCTTTCATTTCATTCTCTTTCCCACTTCTAGTGTTGCTACATCATTACTTTTCTTATCCTTTTATAGCTTTAAATGCTTTGCTCTAGATATGGTCCACCATCCTTTTAGTACTGATGTCGGTCTTCTGCACTCTCTGTTTTTTATAATTATCACCAAATAATAACATTATCATTATGACCACCTTAGAAATGATCACGTTTTAAATTTTTTTTTTGTAACGTATTACCAATAGTTTGTATGTCAACCACGCAGTGGCTATAAATTGCCCATTTTGTTAACGTAATTTAATTTAATTTTATTTTATTTTCTTATTTAGGATATAAATAAAAAGAAACCGTATGCCTTCACCTTCTGTCTGTTTGGTAGACTGCCTGTTTTCTCTTCCCACACATCCTCCTTTTCATATATATAATTCTACTCCCTGCCTCACTCCTTTAGTGTACTTTTATAATTTACACCATTCTTACTTCCTGCCACCCTTCCATATTATCATTATTTATCAACTGACTGAAACTTATGCTCCTGTAATCCCAGATCAGTGATGCTCATTTCAGATGCTGTCAGTTCATCCACATTGGTTCAATCTAAGTGAAGGATATTCTCTTTCCTTTACAGTCATCCCTTTCTGCTCAAGTCCAGCTTCCACTAGAGTTTTTTATTTGTCCCCCTCTTTCTCCATATCTTAGATGCAGGAACCTCTCAGTTATATGCTGGAAGATGAAGGCATCCCATGACTTGAGGTTGTCTTCCTCTTAGTCCATCAGTTAATGATCCTTTAAACTTTTCCACCATCCTTCTGTTCCGCAGATGGAGATTGGTATAATAGTCCCTTGCTTTCTATCCCTGACTAAAGGTCCATATCTCATTCTTCTATTTTCTTGAGGACACACCCCCCTACACCCCCATCATTACAGAATCACATAGGCACTCCACTGTACAGCAAACCAAGCTTATCAGCCCTTAAATGCTAAGCACTTTAAAGCACTTAAACTATATTTGTCCAGTTTACCGAATCAGAACTATAGGGAATAGTGATTAATTCTTGGTTAGCTATCTCTTAACTATTCCTTAACCCTAAAAAACAATCTAATAATATTTAGTTCTAAGCAAAATACCTCTGACAAAGACATATTCAAACTCACCTCCATAAATAACACAAAAGTTGAACAATTATTATCTAGCAAGCTATTAGGGGTAACTATTGACGAAAATCTGAAATCCAACATACAGATTAATGAAGCTTTAAAAAAAAAATGGGACCCTCTGTACAGCTGGCCCCTATTTTACTACTGACAATAGGAAATATGTCGCATCAACTTATTTTCTCCCCGCCTTGTTCTATGTCACTCCTATTCTAACTAACTTACATACCACCCAGACTAGCTTGCTAACACAAGGCTACAACAAGATAGCAAATTTGTCACCAATAAACCTTACAAAGCCCATGACTGTTTGGCCCTAAAGGAACTTTCACACCACCTAACACTATCCCACCTTGTCACAGCTCATATCCTTTTTACAACCCAACTCACTGTCCCAGCTTAAATAACTCCCTACAATGATATTCTCCTAATGGAGTCCTTCACTCTACTGATAAGTTTCTGCTGGTAACAACTAAATCCAACAACCACACTGGTAACTGTTTTCATTCCTTGTATATCTCTAAGCTATGGAGCACATTACTAACTAAAATCAAATAACTTAACAGAAGTAAAACTTTCAGGGAACAACTTAGACTGTATCTCAAAAATCAATGGCTGTTTACCCTTAAAAGAGACGTAATTACATCTACCCTGCTACACCCTGCTTACTGACTTCCTCGCTTGCTTTTCTTGTACCTACTCTCTCTATCGCATCTAAATCTCCTTCTGCTTTTTCTCTTCATTTTCCTATAAAAGAGCAACTTTTCCTAGTTTGTTTACTATTATTATAAACATGCACTTGCCTTTGGTGATCCCGTCATCTGTTTTTAAAGTTGTATGTGATACCATTGTTAAATTATAAAAAAAAAGTTTTAAAAAATTTTGTGATAACATTGTATGAGATAATCTG